>NW_027117884.1:0-18238 GCF_038497905.1 Lipomyces japonicus
GGGGAGGAAGCACAAGATGCTCTCCTATTCCGCGAGTTTTTTGCCCGTGCATCCATCAGTGCTTGTCAGTTATAGTTGTCAATGTGTTACTTTTTATTTACTGTTTATATCGTGATTTACTGATTTAACGTTCTTTATAGTTGTTGATGTCTATAATCTTCTGTTTTTTTTTGTTGTTTTTGTATGAGTTTCCAAGCATTCATGAGGGCATATCCTATTTTCTTATTTCGATATTATGAATAGATAATACACGTCAGGGGCACTTAGTGTCCTAACTAAGATAAAAAAAAAAAACTCTCAGCAAATTTTTTTTTTTTTTTTGAAATTTTTGGATTGTTTGAAGAGATGGGTCAGATAGGAAACTGTACTGAAAAGGTGCTATCGACAAGAGAGAGAGAAAAGTGACGTTGGCGAATGCCCATATTATATTTTATTATACTGTTGCTTAGTAAGTGATATGTTCTATATTATTCATTATTTATAATTATAACTATAGCGTCAATAAAAGTATAATCATAAATCAATCAATCAATTTGTACTGAAAAGGTACCATCTGTTTGTCTGAAGATGTTTTGCATGTTGTTGTTTCTACAGTATATTGTAAAGTATATTGACCTGACGTTGGCGTATGTGCCTACATCGAGCCTTAAGCTCCGCCAATAAAAATTAATCAATCAACTTCTGTGTTTTCCTGTTTTCGTTTATTTTTAGGTTTAGTAATAAATGAAGTCTTAAATAAAAAAAAAAAGCAAACAAAAAGGAAATCGGGGTCGGGGTCACCATCGCGAGATTTCAGCAGTTTTAGACACTAATCTTATCAATGAAATGCAAGTTATTTATTAGAATTGCCAGCAAACATTATAACAAGACCATTCAATCGATATTACAGCCAAACATTATTACAAACCCAATTGATCAAATTAAAAAAAAAAAAAACAGGTCGAGCAGTAAACAATACGCCAAATCGCAAATAGCAAATCGCCTCAAAAATTTTTAGTTTTCCGTAAGCGCACATAAATAATTAATAAATAAGATAAATGCATCACCCAATGTAATCCTCATCGTTTTCATCGTCACTGCTGTCGACGACCCGTTTCGCTTTTCGTTTCCTCGTTGGTCTCTCTGATGGCTTACGTTTCTTAATCGTCGTACTCTTCTGTGGAGTGTCGTTCGTCTTCGCTGCTGGTTTCACTGCTGACGAAGATGCTGAAGAACTTGATGGTGGCGGTGGCAGCGGTTTCGCTCTTGCTTGTTTAATCTTAATTAAGCCTGGTAACCTTTCCACAACACCATCTGTCAAGAAGGTCTTTCGTGCAATCTGTAAAAACGTTAATTTGGCGTACAAAGAACATTCTTTTTTTTTTCCCTTCAAAAACTTACTTTTTGAGCCACAGCTGAATTTGGCAAGGCGCGAAATAAATCACCAGGTAAAGGAACTTTTCCTGGCCATGTTTGCATGGACCACCCGTTGATTTCCTGGTAATGTCGGATAATAGCCTGTGACAGATCTGAAAGATAATAAAGTCTTTCACTCAAATCTTCAGCAAGTGCATCGCGAACTTGCTTGACTCGTTGTGCAAAATAAAAAATTAAAGAAATATTCTTTTCAGTGACCACAGAGTTTAGATAAAAAATAATATATTGAGCGAGATCTAGCAAATCATCACTTTCTGAACCATAATCCGGATGATGGGCAAGCAAGTACAAAAGCCTGGAAAACGATTTCTCCAATGTCATGGCCTTTTGGTTATCTTGTTTTGCAAGCCGAGCACGAATCCAAGTTACAAGCTCATCCTTGATCTCTTCCTCGGGTTCGTAAGCCATCAAAAACAAAACTGGCGAATAGCGTTCTGGTAGCGACTCAGCTGCCAAGTACTTCTTCAGCTTATCAATAAATAGCTGCCGAACAGCGAAATTTGGATCTTGAGCTAGTCTTGAGACGCGACTTATGTCAAGTGCAGAAATAAGCTTATCATAAATAGGTAATCTGGCAAGTTTCAAAATAAACAATCCAGCTTGCAATCTCAGTCGAGATTTATAATGAAGCGGCGTATCTTTTTCGATTGAAACTTCACCAGAGTTTTCAATCAAGGTTATGAAAAGTTTGATCACAGGCTTCCCAATCTCAGCCGCGGTATCTGCAGTTGCTGCAGCTTGAAGCCGACTGACTAAAACTCTCAATCCCAAAATCTTTGCCTTACAGTCGTCATCTAATTCTTTATCTTCAACCCAATCATTATTTTCATCTGATTCCTTAACTCGGTTTTTCAAAATCACAGTAGATAATATAAAATCTGTTATTGAATCAATTTCTGGCTCAACAATTGCCGGACTGCCACGCATCAATTCGCTTAACGAAACAAGCTGTGTGAGAAAATGTCTGTCGGAGGTTTCAAACTTTACACTGTTACTGAGCAAGTCTCGAGAGTATGCATGTTTTCTCTTTCCGTTCAAAATAATTCGTACTGCATGTTTTGCTTCTTCTGGTGAACCTTCGGTGGCATACTTAAACAGCGAATCGAAAAACTCTTGAGTCTGTGGAACATTGTCTGGGAATTTTTGAGAAAATTCTGAATATGTTTTTAATGTATCAACACTTCCATCAAATCCAGGATTTTGGTTTTGCAGTAAAAAAGTGAGTTCATGAATATGTGACTTCAAAATTTCCGGATAAAGAGCCGTCATGTTTTTGAGAATCTCATGTGCCGGCGCACTTAAGATATTATGTGACTGCTTTGATATTTCCACAACGGGGTGAACATTACTCTTGTTATAGAATATTATGGCACCCCGGTATAGCAAAGGCGTTAGTGTTTCTGCTACATTAGATTGACTCCGCTTTAGTCTCGATTTGATTTCATTCTGCCACATAAAAGTTAATAATTAAAACAAAATAACAAACCAATCACGCATCTTACAATTGATTTTTGAACAGTTTTATAGTCTGATTCAGTGTTAATACAATCTCGAATAAGCTTGTATAACCGACGGTCATTTAATTTTGCAAATGCTTTTAAATTTAATTCTGCTTTATTAACATCCGAAAATTGTTTTGCGAACCAGTCAATAATTGTATTAAGCTTCGTATTGATCTCTTTTTCATTGTCATCAATAATGGATCCCTAAAACGTAGAGGTTAAAAACCTTCGACTTATAAAACACAAAAACAAAAACGTACATTATATTTCTCACAGCTCTGAATAAAAATCTCAAATCCACTGGCAACCCTAGAAAAATGAATCAACATATAGGACTTACAAATCCAAAATGAACGTACTGTTTCTGACGGGCGGGTATGGCATCAAAAGCTTTCCGTGACCGTTCGCTTAAGAATTTCAAAAAATTAAGCATGCGAATAACTCGCTTAGTATCATCCAGTTCGAATGGCAGCAATTGCTCAAAGATGCAATGGTCAATTAAAACGTTAACATCCTTCTCGTTCAAATAAAATAGATCAAGTATTCTATCTGGAATCCAACCAAGTTGTGAGACAATTTCATTGTCTTGTGTGGCACTGGTTTTTACTTTAGTTTTTAAAAAAATCTAAAGAAGCAAAAAAATGCTATACTTACATATCGTCATACGCTAGGTCATAAAGTTTTCCCAACAGAGCTATGCTCTCTATCCGAACAGCTGGACGCTTGTCCTTAGCACGTTCAGCAAGATTAGTAAGAAGATTCTCATCACGTAACTTGTTGATAATAGTTTTATAATCCAATTGACCTATGGCCTTGATTGTTGACAAGCGAACCCGTTCATCAGAGTCGATAAGCTTCATGGTCAAACCCTCGATTATTCCTTTAACAACATCTGTTCGATTCGCCAAAATGTATGTACATCCTTCTGCCCATTTTGCTCTGATCTGGCTATTTTTGTCATTCTGGCGTCCCAGCCATGCTTCCCAACACGTGGGGTGCGCAGATATAAAATTGATTCGTCCAGGAACCTCGCCAGCAATAAAGCTTGTGGTCTGGGTTGCAAGAGTTCTCATTTGAATATTTTCAACAAGCATTTCCTGTTCTAACTGAGGAATAACGTTCTGCAGAACTTCCGGTGCAGCTTTCCAAATTTCCACCATCAAATTATGCGCTTTTTTTAGTTCTTTAAACTCAGTTTCCGAAATTTCATCGTTGCTGCCATCAGCTGATGAAATGCTCATAATAATTTCTGAAAAATATTGAGAAATGTTACGAGATATTCTGTCACTGCAACCAATGCAAATAGTTTTGGCAATATTGTATGCCTGGGGAAGTTGATAAAGTGCAACTTGAAACTTCCCTTTTCCATTACCTGATTCATTAATGGCAGATGGCCTTAAAAACTGTGCCATGATCATGTCGACCACTTCAGAGGGAATTGAATGTGACTCCTCTACTAATTGGACCAAAATCTCGGCCATGTGAAATTCAAGGTTTTTCAAACCATCGGGACTAAAAACTTAGTGTTAATTAGTTATCCAAGATTGAAAACATTACTCTTACTTGGCTATATCAAAAAACAGCTGGAATAATTTAATCATGAGATCATCCCCATTTGGAAGGTCAGCCATTAGAACAACACTTTTAACTTGTGAAAGATTTTCAAGTAAATAACAGTATTGAGAAAAATATGGTGACTCGGTATCACTCAGTCCTTTCAATTGGTTTACAAAATGTTCAAATATGTTCTGAGAATTTTAGCAACATAAATAACCAGATAAATTTTTTGACCCTACCTGAAGTTGATTTCCAGTATAAGGAGCATCGGGAACAAACAAGCGTAAAACATCAGCCAAACAGCAAGCCACAAAGGCCCTGACACCTTTATCCTTGTGATGAAGTAAGTTTGGACTGATTAGTTCATTCACGACACGCTTTAATGAGTCAAGATCAACCATGCCTTGTTCGAATTGGGCAAGTTGATTATGAACATTCTAAAACAAATTAATAATTAGAACAGCTTCACCAAATTCACGTTTTAAAAAAAAAAAAAGGTCGTACTGTACCTTCAATCTTTTCAATTGCTCGGAAACATTGATACTCCTGCTTGTCTTCGGAGCCAATGGCGCGTCAAAATCCAGTTGGCTGAGCGTTTCGAAAGCCGTCATGCTGTACCGCTAAAACTCCAAGTAGGCAAAAATCTTAGTAGTATACAAAAATATATTGCAAACACACGGAACAAGCGGCAGAACAGCACTGCTGGAGGAAGAGTTGATTTTGGCAAAAAAAATACTGAACTCGTGGAACGTGATTACAATATTTATGTGAAGTTAACGCGCACGCGTCTTTTTACAAAAGTTTGTTGTTGATCACGTGATAAAAAGCACGTTACGAAACGTGAATCTTGTAGCTCACTTTCAGACCAGGTCGAGTCCTTTTATGTGAATCATGGACCAGCCTATGTTGACCCCGCGACGGTCACAGGCTCGGGCACGTATGCCGCGATCTTGTGAATCACATCGGTCGTTTTCGTCACCTATAGTGACGTCTCCGAGCAAGATCAACCAAGCCGGCACCCCGACGTCATCAGGCCGCAAAAATGAAAGTCCACTGTCACAAGTTACTGCTAAGAGTGGCAGTATTTCGAGCGCCAGTAATCTATGTAGCTTTCTTTTTGTTAAAGGATTTTATGACGGCTTATGCAGTGACGTTACAGTTCGAGTGTTTGACAAAGAATTCGCGCTTCACAGGCTTATTCTCAGTCAATCTTTTTTCTTTGCGTCAATGTTTTCTGGACCATGGAAAGATTCAAATACGAAAGTAATTGATATTTCACTTGAAGATGATCCTGAAATTACATTGCGGTCGTTCGAACTGGCGATAGGCTACATGTACGGCCGGTGTGACCTGGAGGTTGCCACTGAACATGCCCAATCGTTATTGGCAACCGCAAACTTTTTGGACCTGCCAGGTTTGACTTCAACATGTACGGAGTTAGTGATTGGTACTTTAAATACAAATAACGTGGCTGAACTGCTGCATTACGCCATGAATAACAATTACGGACCTGCCAGTGACCGGATTATTGAGAGTTGCAAGAATATTTTGTATTGTGACGGATGGGAGTCAAGAATTGAAATTTGGGATCGGGTGCCGACTGCGGTTGCAGCAGAGGTGATCAGCGGAGACCCCTTTTTCGTGCCAAGTGAATGGGAGCGGTGCATGTTTACAATCAAGCTTATAAATCGACATTTAAAGCGCATTCCATATAGTGATGAGAATCTGAAGAAGTCAGTCAACGAAGTTTTACCACAAAGAGCTAAGATTTTTTCTGATAATGATACTACCGAAAAAATTTATAGCGTACAGCCTTTGCGCAGAGTAATGGAAGGTGGCATATATTATATGCATTTCACCTTCGAACAGTTAAGACAATTGGAAAACATGTTGGATATTCAAGGCAACAGGGTAGTAAGCTCTTATACACTTAGGGAGGCAACGTGGATGAATTTAAATTTTAGGCAGAGCATTGTGTCAACCTTGCCAAATCCTCAAAAACAGAGTTCACTTAACGAATTACAAACCGGAAAATTACCGTCATTTGATCAGTATAATCGGCGGTCGGCATATGTAGTACCGACTTGTGACGAAACCAAGTTTGACGTTTCGTCTGTATTGGCGGTATCACCGACAGTATATTATCCTGATATAGAGAATCCGATTGACTTGAAGCTTAAGAAAGACGGCAAAGAACATGAAGTCACATGGACGAAGTACCCACCGCTAAGGTTTTCGCTGGAGTTTAGAGACTTAGCAAATCTTAAAGATGATACAAGAATATATTCTGATTCGATCTGGTACGCAGGTTCATACTGGAATGTTTATATTCAAAAGGTGAAACAACGTAAATCAGTGGGTCAGATTGGCGTTTATCTTAGCAGAGCCAAGAATGTGCCGAACAAACCTGATTTCGGCTTCGTGCCGTCAACAGATTGGCGAGTTTTTCCTAACCATGGAATTAGTCCAGCGATGCTAGAAGTTACAACCGAATCTGACGCAGTTGATGCCGAAGATGAGTTGACATCTACAACAACTATGATCAATGAAATTTCAATAAGTACCAAACGTAGCGGCATCTTGTCTAACAACACAGCAAATAAGAGAAGCTCGGCAACTTCGATATCGTCAATCCTGCCGGATTATACTGATCGCAGGTCGAAGACTGTGACCTATTTTGAAATTTTTACACCATCCAAAAAGGGCAAGCACGCCCTGACTTTTTTTCGGTCAAAACCTGATTTTTTCAATTTTTCTCAATCTTGGGTATAATTTATTATTTTTTTTGGACTTTTTAGAGGTTTTTTTTTTATGGTTATTAACCTGTTTAGGGATGGAAGAGTCAGATGTTGGGCATAAATCATGCCGAGCCTATAGAATGCACGTGTGAAGATACGTCATATCTAAAGTTAATGATAGTCTTAGGTAAGTGATGCAAAATGTCGTTTAGTTGTAGATAAACTTTACTAATCATGGCTAAGGAAATGTGTGATTGTGGGGAATGAATACTGTGATTTTTATGTAGACATGCATATGAAAGGAGATTAGCATTTGAAATTTGCAAAAATCGTTTAAGGTACATTTATTGGCGTTCTGGCTTATACTATGCATAATGACTTAATCGTGTCAATGATAAATAATACTTTATAACTACATTATTTTATTTTGAGGCTAGCTATAGAGGGTCGAGTATATATTGGTTTTACAAATACTTTATGACGCCATGAGCTTTGGTTTTTTTCTTTTTCATAAGATTTATCACTTAAATGATTAGTAAACGACATTTTAATCAGACCGACTGTTTGCGAAAGAGCGAAAACAAATCGTGCACTTTAAAGCACAGTTTAATTTCAACTTAGCCTTTTGAAATTAAAAAATCGACTTCTGAAATTTTACTTTTAACCAAAACAATCAGACAATACTACACAAACAGCTCCATTTGGCTCCAATAAGAGCGGCGATAAGTATGGATATTCAGCTGCAAAGCAAATTGGATATGCGGACGTGATATATGTTTTTAATTATGGCATATACAGAGACTTATCGTGGTCGAGACTCAATATTAATAAACCTGTAATATGATAGATCTTGTACTTTAATTTAATCCAGAATACACTAGTGACCTTCACGTTCGAGATTAGTGCCTAGCTTGTTGAATTTGTTTCATGTGTGCTTTCCGCTCTCTTCACGGTGCTGACGAATGAAAACTATGTGTCAGTAATGCGTATCAAATGGGATTTTTTGGTTTTTTTTTGTTTGTCCCGCTGGAACTTCTGCATGTTGTTTTAGAAAAAAAAAGATTGAAGTATAAAACTGTGATTGCTGATTCTTAGGTTCGCTCATTATTTCGCCTGTAGGAACGTTTTCCACGTAAACTCTAAATTAAATAGAGCCTGGCAGCAATTAATTATTCAAAATAAAAATTTTCTAAAAATTTAATCCATTGGTTTCCATTTCAACATTATTTGACCATTGTTTGATGGTCAAGTAAACGAAATGAATATATTCTTTAAATTGAAGTTGCCCCTGAAGCAATTTAAGTTCAGCTTTGGTTATCTGCATCGAGATTTTTTTAATCATATCTTTCCAAGAAATTGAAATTGTTCCAGCCACAATTACCAATTTATGGTACATAATTTATATAAATCGGGGATTCAATGTCTTCTTCAGAAAGTTTGAATAAGCCAACTGTAAAACGAATAGAAGCCGAACAATTGTTCTTCACAGTACAGAACGGCAGCACGTTAACCGCGACAAAATTGAGCAATTTCATGTATCAAGAAGCATTCGTTAACGGCCTGTACAGTGATGTCAAGATCCAAGTGTTTGAAAAAGAATTTTCACTTCATAGAATTATTCTTAATCGGTCTTCATATTTTGCGTCATTATTTTCAGGACCTTGGAAAGAGTCAGGGTCCGACGTGATTAAAATCTCGTTCAAAGGTGATGCGAACGTGACATTGCAAGCGTTTGAATTAGCCATTCAGTTCTTGTATGGTAAATTTGATTTAGCGGTTGCCAGGTTATATGCTCAATCATTATTAGCTACGGCCAGTTTTTTGGACGTGCCAGATTTGGTCGAGCTAAGTACGGAATTGGTTATCATATCGATAAGCATGGCTAATGTGGCATCAGTGCTGCTGTACGCCATGGATAATGATTATGGTCTTGCAAGTGATCGGATTATAAAGAGTTGCAAAAACGTTTTAGGTTGTGCCGGATGCGAAGCCGGCGTATCGGCTTGGAATCTTGTGCCGACTCAGATTGCCGCGGAGGTGATCAGCAGCGATATATTTTTTGTGCCGAATGAATGGGAACGGTGCATGTTTACGATTATGCTGATTGAACAAAACTTGAAATATCACTCGATTAAAAACGAGAAGTCAAACTTCGAGTTTTCTTTTAATTCAAAAACACCTAGTACCCCTACAACGAATAACGGCGACAGTAAAAATTTAGACCCCAAGTTATCGCAACCGGCGACGCCTTTTATTTTTAAGTCTTACAGCAGCTCTCGTGCAGAAAAAAAATATAGCGTAGAGCCACTGCGCAGGACCATGTAAAGTGGTATATACTACATGTATTTCACACTGGAGCAATTAAACGAGATTGACACTATGAGAGACGCTAAGGGTAATCGGGTGGTGGATTCACATGCGTTGATGGCAGGTTCGTGGATGTATTTAAACCTCAGACGCACGATTTTGGAGAGCAAGGTTGATCAAAAATCATTAAACCTGTTGCACACTGGCAAGTTTGCCCCGTTTAATGAACAAAATCGGCGGTCGGCGTTTTTGGTGCCAGAGTTTGATAATGTCACGATGAATTTATTGTCAGACGCGCGCGTATTATCATCCACATTGTATTATGACGATGGGGTCGAGAATCCGATTGATTTGATGCTTAAAAAATATGACACTAATAATATCGTGACGTGGACGAGCTATCCCCCATTCAGGTTTTCTGTCGAATTTAGCAATTTATCCAAAATACCAGACAAATGCAGGATGTATTCTAACTCCGTTTGGTACATGGGTACATATTGGGGTGTCTTTGTCGAAAGAATAGGTTCAGAATTTGGAGTTTTTCTCAGCCGAGGCAATGTTTCGTTAGAATCACCAAAACCTGTTTCTGTTCCGTATTACATGCAACCGACGGTGACGGAAAAGAAGCCTGAAAAGCCTACTATGACTACAGTGAAAGACGATTGGCGGATTGATTGCACTAATTATTCAAATAGACCTAATAACCAATCCGCATCTAATTTTGCTGAAAATTCGCATATCTTTTTGCGAAGCTCAGAAACATCACCGTTATCGACCGCAATGTTAGAATACGATGATAAGAGAACAACAACGATGACATATTTCAAAATTTTAGCACAATCTCATAACGGCAATCCTGTGCTCGATTGCTTCACATCCATGCCTAATAGCTTCAATCGTGTAGACTCCCGGATAAATTTTATATAATTTTTTTTAATTACGAAACTTAGCCTGTGTTTTATTTTAGTTGTCCTAACTTGCATTTTTTTATAGGGATGGCAGTCGATTAATTTTAACAAATTCGCACTTTCTAATCAAGAAACGCAGAACTTGAAAATGGTTGTCCTAGGTGAGATATTGACATCTAGTCCCTTATTGTGATCGTTAGAGTTTTTTTTTTTTTTTTTTTTTTGGACTAACATATAGTTAAGGACATGTATAAAAATTAAAACCAGGTCCCGATCCGCTCGTGTAATGATAATTAATGCCACTTTCATTCATTTGAGAATAATTTCTTGTGAAAAAATTGTTCAAGAATTGACAATGTAGAAATAAAAACCAGAATTCCTTATTTTCTTCTAGTCTGGTTCTCATTTCTCTACTGATTGTCATGTTGATTGCCAGTAATGAATGAGCACACTAAACAAACAAAAAAAAAAGTATTGACGACCCGTAACTACCAATTCAAATAATTCGAAACAAGTGATTATAAACCATTTTGGAATAACAAGAGTAAGTTATGACTCTGCTGTTTTTATATAGTTTTTGTTGAATCACATCACCGGTGTGATAATTGAATGTCGTTGCCACTAGATATTTGTTGAGCTAATAAACTGAAAATTAAGCAAGACCCAAGAAATCCGAAAAAATTGAAAAACTGGCCATCCGAAATCATGTTAGCCAAAAAAAAATTAATAATTACAAATCACGTACTGCTTTCCTGGAATATCGACGTTCTTCCTCGTCAGTTCTAAACGAAGCAAAAATTTTTCTTAAATTAGGCAATGACTGTTTTAAATTCAGTGTTAACAAATAAAATCAACAAAATTATATTCAATAATATTATGAATTAGTACCATTTTTTTTACTGTCGTTTCTTTAATAGTTGGGTAAATCGACAAGTTGAAGTTCACAGTTAACTTTTAGCTTGAGTGAGCCCTAATCCACATGCAATGTTAATTAATGAAAAGTGGAGAATTAAAGTTCATTTATTGACTTCTCGGTGCTGGGCTTTGTTCTCAACTAGGCCGAGCGCGTTTAGATTCATTTGGCCCGCATTGAATAGCTACCATTTTATAGATATAAAACCTGACTTGCATTTTTTTATAGAAACAAGAATCCGTTTGTGAACGAGATTTTTTTTTTTTTTTTTTGATTTTGCATGTCTTCGGCAAGTACGACGTCGACGGAGCCACTACCGATTGGCGCGGCTGCTGCTGCCATCGGTTGCTCCGGCAGGGTGATCACGGCCATGAACCTGTTGCCGTATGAGTTATATACTGATCTACCAGCTCAAGATGCGGCTGATGTGTTTGTGGAGACCGCGATTGAAGTTAGCAAGGAACTTGAACGGGAACGGCGGAACTCACTAGAACAAGGTGATGGTGATGGTGATGAGGCAACGGTGGTGGTGGAGACTGGAGAGAAAGAAAGCAGATCGAGCAGCAGCAGGACAGGCAGTTCGGCGGTTCATTCTGGTGGTGACATGCCGTTATACGTTCGAGGCCGGCGTGGCAACTCGGCGCTGTATTCTGGCCAAGCGTTTCTTGAATCCGGCACTGAATGGGAAACCGTGTTGGTGGCATGGACAGGTGAGATTGCCAATTTTGACAAGCGGGTTGCGCATAACGTTGCGGTTGCGGCTGCCAGTGCCGGCAAGCATCATGTACCACAAAGTGATGATTTCAGGTTAACACCGGGCGAGCGAGCCACGGCGGAAGAATTGTTGATCAGTGAGGCAGAAAAGAACGGGTCGAAGATTGCGCCGGTTTTTTTACATGATGGTGGGGATCAAAGTAAATGGCGAGCATACGCCGAGCAAGGTGAGCTGGATTTGCAAAAAAAAAAAAAAAAAAAAAAGAAAGTGAAAGAATATGGACTAAAAGTCGACTTTGTTTTTTTTAGTGTTATGGCAGTTATTACATTACATTTTGGGCGAGCCATCGGACGGGTTGGAAGAGAAAAAATGGTGGCTCGACTATGTGAAGTTTAACGAAGCGTTTGCGGACAAGATTTGCGAGATTTATAAACCAGGCGACATTATTTGGATTCATGATTATCATTTATTATTATTACCTCAGATCTTGCGCCAGCGGCTACCGAAAGTATACATTGGCACTTTTTTGCATGCGCCGTTCCCGTCATCAGAATATTTCCGATACCTGACCAAGCGTCGAGAATTGTTAGAAGGCATGTTGGGTTCAAACATGATTGGATTTCAATCCAGTTCGTACGCGCGGCATTTTATTTCATCGTGCACGCGCGTGCTCGGGTTTGAATCGACTGACACAACAGTGGATGCGTTTGGTGCCCGCGTGGTCGTGAGCACGTTGCCGATCGGCATCGACGCCGACCGTGTGCAACGGGACATGGACACGGCTTCGGTTCGGGAGAACATGCGAGCGATTAAGGAACTGTACCAGGGCAAGAAAATTATTGTTGGCAGGGACAGGTTGGATTCAGTCCGGGGCGTGATTCAAAAGTTGCGCGCGTTTGAAATGTTTTGCCAAATGTATCCTGAAATGGTGGAGAACGTGGTACTGATCCAGGTCACGTCGCCGGCGTATGCGCATGCGGCAAATTTTGAAAAAAAAGTGGCCGAACTGGTGGCTCACATTAACGGCACGTATGGCATGTTGCATTTCACTCCGGTGCAGCATTACCCGCAACAGATTGCTAGGGATGAATATTTTGCATTGTTGCGAGTGGCGGATCTGGCGTTGATCACGTCGGTGAGGGACGGCATGAACACGACGTCGTTAGAATACGTGGTTTGCCAACGGGATGATCATGGGGTCGTGATCTTGTCTGAGTTTACCGGAACGGTGGGAAACTTGTCGGATGCCATTATGGTGAACCCGTGGGATTCGGTGGGCGTGGCCAAGACAATTTACGAAAGTTTGACCATGGGTGCGGAAGACAAGGCCAAGTTGGAAGCCAAGTTATTTAAAAATGTGACCACGAACACGATCCAGGCTTGGGTTACACAGTACCTGGCTGGGTTGGTGAGTTCGTTGGCTGCGTACGCGCAATCACACATGACACCGGTGTTGGATAAGCCATTAGTGTATGAAAAATATGAGCAGGCAGGAAAAAGTTTGCGACGGCGGTTGTTTTTGTTTGATTACGATGGCACGTTAACGCCGATTGTGAGGGAACCGTCAGCAGCGATTCCGACAGCCAAGGTATTACGTACGTTGAAATTATTGGCCGAGGATCGGTTGAACCAGGTTTGGATCATTTCTGGCAGGGATCAACAATTTTTGGAACAGCATTTGGGACATATTAAGCAATTAGGATTGTCAGCCGAGCATGGATGTTTTATTCGGCAGATTGGCTCAGATAATTGGATAAACTTGACGGAATCGTTTGACATGTCGTGGCAAAAGGATGTGATCGAAATATTCCAGTATTACACTGAACGTACCCAAGGATCATTTATTGAACGCAAGCGGGCCGCCGTGACGTGGCATTACCGACGCGCTGATCCGGAGTACGGCGCGTTTCAAGCACGCGAATGCTTAAATCATTTGGAAAACACGGTCACGTTAAAGTATGACGTTGAGGTTATGAGCGGCAAGGCAAACTTGGAAGTGCGGCCTCGGTTCGTGAACAAGGGCGAGATCGTGCGCAAGCTTGCGCAAGCGGATGATAAGCAGGCCGTGCCCGGGTTCGTGTTGTGCTTGGGCGATGATGCTACGGATGAGGACATGTTTCGAGCGCTGCGTAAGTTGCACGAGGAGAGTAACGATGACGGGGCCGCAGCAGCAGCAGCAGCGGAAAAGGCGGCTGAGCCATTAGATGCGGCATCCGTATTTACGGTTACGGTCGGCCCGTCAAGCAAGATGACGACGGCGGCATGGCATTTGCTTGATCCGCATGAAGTCGTGGACACGTTGGCGGAATTAGTCGGCGAGGCGGACGTGCATGCGGAAGCAGGGAGTACGTTGAAGGAAGTACAATGAAAAAAAATGAATTGTAAAATTGTTACATTATTAATAAACCTTTCCCAAAAAAAAAAATAAAAAAAATGAGTAGAAATAAGGAAAAATGCATTCAAAGTATGCTATGACGAAGATGCGGATGAGGAGGAAATTTTTTTCTCTTCGTCAACAACTGGATTAGAAGATTTTGCAAAATGACGACGATGATGACGGATTGAATCAGCAATCAAAGTCGGATCAGTTATAAAATTATCACTAACGCCTTGATAAATAAAAAAATCAAACATGGCTTGGCCAACGATGGCACCAAAGCATGGCATGAAGATTGGAATCCAAAAATAATAGTCACTCGTGGTAAAGACCTTGGGTCCGTACCCGCACATGTAGCTAACCAATCGGGGCGCAAAATCACGGGCCGCGTTCATGGCATACCCAGTTTGCCAACCTAGCGAGTTGCCAATGGTCGTAAGCATGATGCCTAACGATCCAGCCCGGATTAAGTTCCATTCTACAGGTAATGGCGCCTGAGTATGTGGCAATGCCGAAGTTTGGCATGCGATCGCGTTCACGAAAAAAGTTAAAAACGCGGTGCAGGTGAATTCTTGCATGGCCCTGCCGGGCAAGTCCATTGCCGCGGTTGGGTAAGTGGCGAAGATGCCTGCGGTTTTGTAGTCACCCACAACCTGACGATGGCCGCCGTCGTATGCGGTGATTGAATTTCGATAGGTGGCAAACACGATCGCGGCGGCAAAGCCGGAACCGAGCATTTGAGCAATCAGATATTCCGGGAACTTGCGCCATGGGAACCGACGAAACAGGCAGTTTGCAAGCGTAATGGCCGGGTTTAAATGACCGGCCGCGCCACCAGCGACAGCAATTAGGTAACCCAACATGAGGCCGACGCCGAACGACATGTTGATGGATAGGAAATTTCCCTCCGTGCCGGAGGACAGGACTGTTTGCGCCACGCAGCCGTCACCGCAAACCATCAAGGCCATGGTTCCAAAGAATTCGGCCATGGGTTCACGCAGGCGGGCCCGGATGGTATGATATTTGGATAAGCGGTGGTGAGACGGCAGTAGAGGGAAGCCGTCACGGTCAACTCCGGCAGCACCGGAAGCTAGCGCGGCATCTTGATCTTCCGCGCCACGGAAATCGATTCGCTGTAAGAATTCTTCATGCTGGGTTGCCCGGCTAGGGGGAATTTTTGATGGTTCCGACGCAGGCCGGATGAGGTCGACAGAGGACATTAAACAAGAATGTTGAACAGGGTGAGATGTGGGAAGAAGGAGAGGAGGAGAAGAAATGGGGATGAAAAAAAAATGTGGAGACAAAAAAATGTGGAGGTGACATATAAACAAGAAGGAAAAAAAAAAGCGTCCACGATTAATTGATGACAAGGACCGACCCCGGACCAGTTTCGGGGAGCTTTAAACCTTAATCGGTGAGACCGGAGTGCCGGAATGCGGGTCTATGCCGAATTGGGAAGGAGCCCCCTCGGATCGGCCAACAACGTTTTTCCGGCGCAAGACATATACAATACAGGACATAATGTATATGGCTGCCCGGCAAAACTTAAATTTTAATATACGTGCTTTCTCTTGTGATTTGCTTTGCAGTTTGCATGTCCATCATGTAGTTTGCCTCATGTTTGCGAAGGACTTGCGATGCTGATACGTGACGGTGCTGTGCGCAAATATGCTTTGAATATGCCAGCTGACGTTAGCACCGCTATCGGAACGAACTGACGTTGTCGGCACGGGGAAAACGTGCATCATTCTTAAGTTCTATTGAATGCTCGACTACAGCGCGCTTGTTAAATGTGTAATATCTCATAACTGGAAAAGAAATTAATGGTCGGTTCTGTAATTGCCGCGCAAGATCATAACTATTTATCTACGCCTTATTCTTTTTTTTTAAAGATGCCAGTTCAGGACAACTTTATTTCAAGAACAGGCAAAATTAAACCGTAACAGTAAGATCAGAATTAAATTAAACAAAAAGTTGTTTTATTATCCTAATTTTTATATCTTGTATTATTCATCCAAGTGGAATCAGTCCCGGAGCCCACAGTATAGTTTATGGGGTTTGGTCCTAACCTGCCATATCACAACGTGTATTTAATATGCATATAGATGTGGATATGGACATGTGCATGTACATACATTATATGGATGATATGTCAGTAGCAGGCACAAACTGACGAAAAGAGGAGGAGGAGGATGTCGACGACGACGACGATAATGGTTGGTTTTGCGTGGTGAGGTTGCGCAGGACTCCAGCCAGGTTAAATCCTGGCGAATTGGACCCGTATTGATCATTCAACGCCGGTGATAACTGCGGTTGGTGATGGTGTCGTGCAAGCTCGAGGTTGAACTTGGACTGCACGTTGCCACTGCTGCTGTCTCGAAGTAGGCTAGTCAAGACGCGAGCAGCTTGTGGTTGCGCGATGGCGGTGGTGGCGTCTGCTGGCACGCCAATTGACGATGCCGATGACTGTGCCGATGATGGCTGGGGCACAGTCAAATCACGGAGAACCGCACGGGCGTGATCAACCGCAGCTGGCAGATGAGGACCGAACGCAGCCATGGTGGTGGTATAAATGTGATTTTGTACATTGTACAATAATTATAACCCCCAGTAATGTTACCCTGCCTGCGACCGTTCACGTAATTTTCACTTTCGTTTCATGATGATACATGTAGCATCCAACGCGGCATACCAGTCGCACAACAAAGATATGACTGGCATGGGCAATTACGATCGCGTGACCGTGTACGAGGCTGCAGCTGCACCGCTGCAGTCGTCGCCCTCAAGCAGCAAGCGGGATGATCACAATAACATCAGCCATGGTAACACGCGCAAGAGAACGCTGCCACCACCGGACGAGATCATGAGTGCCGGCATGGACGCTGACATTGTCAGTGAACAATACGCTGAAGTTTCACGGCTAGTAAACGACAAGCAGAACGAATCACAGCATGAAAACGACACGACCATAATGCCGGCCCAGGACTTGCTCACTGCCATCCACGCTTACGCGGCAGGCAGGCCGGACTTGCACCCGCTCGAGCGTCGCCTAGATGGGTCTGCGCTGGTGGCCCTAGGTAAGTCTCATCACAGCGGCCCAGGGCGCTGTTGTTATGTTTCAATACGCTGATGTAAGGTCTCGTCAGGCCTGTTGCTCGACGCTGCGGTTCAGGAGTACGTGACCGGGGCATGTGGTGGCGTGGCGGTGCGGCGTGGCAGTGGTGGCTCAGGCGGCGGTCACATGGAGAACTCATGACTCGACTGCGGCAAGGTTTTCACCCAGTTTTTGCCCGCTTTTTTCCTCCGCGATTTTGATTTCACCACCTCCATCCATCCCACACTCGTTAACACATCCGAAACATATCACCAACAACAAAAGCCGTTACGTTTTGTCATCATGCCTTTGTCCGGCTCCACGCCGTTTTTGTCTGTCGTGGTTGACTCGATTCAAAAGCTGGACACGTCTGATGCGGAAAGCATTTTTTCAATCTGGACTGTGTTTTCAAAGTGCGCAGAGTCGGTCGAGCACGGCCGCAGGCTCGAAAACTTGTCGTGGCGGTTATGGATTAAGGATCAAATGACGGCTCACCATCATAATGATGTGGTCACGCCACTGGTGAGCCAGCCGCCCGAGCTGTCGTCCTCATCTGAATCCTCGTTGTCAGAGTCGGCGTGCTCGGTGGAGTCTTCGGTCTTGTCACGCCCACGCAAGCCGTCGACGACTGATGCGTTTCAGAAAGTATTGCAGTCGTTTAATACTGCTGACCAGGACACGTGGAATGCCCTGCGAAAGGCCAAGTCACAC
>NW_027117884.1:18334-39367 GCF_038497905.1 Lipomyces japonicus
GCAACAACAACAACAACAACAACAACAACAACAACAACAACAACAACAACAACAACAACAACAACAACAACAACAACAACAACAACAACAACAACAACAAGTACTGCCAGTACCGGCTTTACCGTCACCATCGCAACAGCCGCACATTGCTCACGTCACTAATGCTGAGCCTATTCCTCATTCTCCCAGTGTCGTCCGCGGGTTTTCTCCCTCCGCAATATCTGTGCACTCTGTCCGCTCGGAACTGTTCTTTACTGCACGGTCAAACCCTGCTGCTACTGCTGCTACTCAACTTAACCGGCCCGTGCAATCATCTCAACCGCATGATAAGAAAAAAATGTTTTTTATTGAGTCTTCTCCATCTGAATCGGACGGGTTTGCGGAAAGCATCAGTCCGGCTACTAATACAATTACTACAACTGCTAAGACAAATGGGAATCATTTGAGGTCTTCATTTTTAATTAACGTGCCGCCTGTGAATACGTCTTCTCTATCTACCGAAAAGCATACATCGTTCAAAGACGACGTGGCCACTATTGGATCTGATGAAGACTACGATGATGACATTGACGACGACGACTTGTCTGAATCCGCCATCGATGACGCAGAGTCTGATTGGGAGGATTCACAAGATGAAGATTCGCAATTATCATTCGATCAATCACAATTTTTTGTCCGTGAGGAACGGCCCAAGATCGTATCGAGGCCATCTATGTTGTCGGCATTACTCCATACTGAACCGCGCTTACTGTCTAGCATTAAATCTTCACCTGCCATTTCCTCCGCAGCACATGACAACCAGACATCAAATATTAGTCAATTAATGAACAGCCGGTCTAAGGCACAGGAACACGAAGGTCAGGATCAATTGCGGCCATATCAAGAGTTGCAGTCACAGTCACATCAGCAACAATCACAACCGCAACCGCAACCGCAACCGCTACCTCAATCACGGTCACGGCCACAATCTCCTCCGCATCAACAACAACAGCATCATACACAGCACCACGTGCAGCCACGCCATTCTGAACCAGTGATCGTGCCCAACCCGGGCCCGGCCTCATCTGCATCATCGACATCAAGACCAACACTGTCGCCCAGGTCAACCCGGCGGAATATGCTGGCCACTGAATTATCCGAATCTTTACGTCGAAACCTGTTATGGGAACGTCAACAAAAAAATTCAACATCGCAAGCCGTGCTCAAGCGCAGACACACGTCACATGACGTGGCCAATTTGACCAAATATCCTGACCGGGTGTCTTCTGGTGGTGGTAACGGCGGCGGAGGCAGCAGTTGGTCGGATCGGGTTGAAAATGACAGTACTGAATTCGGATATCATGCTCGTGGTTGGTGAAAACAAAACACGAGTCCTTGTTTCTGTTAAGCAATTTTCGGAGTTTTTGCATTTTTTTGATTACACATGGTCATTGTATTTTAAGAAGGAAAAAGAAAAAACAAGAAGTTTAATATTTAAATATATATTCCATGCATCCGCTAAATACTTATAAAAATTACATTAATCTGCACGATCAGCGGTCAAAACTGATGATCCACATTAACAATGTTTAGTAATCCTAGGGCTTCAGGGTTATCTCATCGTGTATACAATAACGAAGTCGAAACTTTTTTTTTTTTTTTTAAATTGCTTGCCAACAGGATCGACGACATGTTCAATCTGGGGGAGCATTTATATAGTCGCATCCCCCTTTGTTGATTCAATATATTTTTGAAAGTATTCCTGTGGTTTTTTTTTTTAATTAAACAAAATTGTTAGAACTAGCTGGTTTACTGGGGCCAGGGAATACGGGTTACATTATAGAAAGACTAGATACATCAGCGAGCATTTCGTTTTTTTTTTTTTTTTTTTTTTTAATTCAAAAGTTTGTTTTAAATTGGAGGGCTTGGTTTTTTTTTTCAATGACGGAATCGGTTACTACTTCAATAATTGATTCCATTAAGGAAATTTCATTTGGTTCGGTCGCAGGCATGACGGGCAAAATTTTGGAATACCCGTTTGATACGGTGAAGGTTAGATTGCAATCCCAACCGGATGATTTGCCGTTACGGTTTAAAGGACCGATTGATTGTTTCAAGCAAACGTTTCAGAACGAAGGCCTGAAAGGGTTTTTTAGGGGAATTTCATCGCCATTGTTTGGTGCGGCGGCTGAGAACGCGTCGCTTTTCCTAAGCGTGAGTAGTGCAACAATTCGTACATGTATATTGATAGATATCTAACCATGGAGTAGTATCAAACTGCGTTAACGGTCGCGAGGCATGTATGGTATCCGGGATTGCCTCAAGCCGACAAGTTGCCCATGCCGGTCGTGTTGACATGCGGTGCAGCGTCAGGAGCATTCACGTCGTTTATTTTGACTCCGATTGAACTCATCAAGTGTAAGATGCAAGTTCAGAACTTGATCACGTATGACCATACTTCTGCTGCTACTGTTGTCGCAGCTTCAACGACAAGCTCTCCCAGCCTGGTTGCGACGGCACATGAGTCTGCATATGCGGCCGCGACAAGGAGAACAATGCACACGATCACACGGCGGCAGCAGCCACCGGGAGCATTGCGGTTAGTTATTGACGTGTATAAGCAATCTGGAATTTTGGGATTCTGGCGTGGCCAATTGGGCACGTTGTTTCGTGAAACCGGAGGGTCGGCTGCATGGTTTGGGTCGTACGAGTACGTAAGCATGGCCCTGCGCCGGATGCGCAGCAGCAACAACAGCAATAATAATGCGACTGCTGCTTCCGGTAGCAACACGGCAACTGAGTCTATGCTAGCCGGTGCAGTGGCTGGTGTAACGTATAATATTTCATTGTTTCCGGCTGATAGTATCAAGTCCCGAATGCAAACCGAATCGGCAATGTCGTTATCGATAAACAAGGGCTTTTGGCAAGTTGGTAAGGACATGTATCGTGCCGGTGGCATTACCGTGTTGTATCGGGGCTGTTTAATGACCGTGTTAAGGTCCGCACCTTCAAGTGCGATCATATTTTTGACTTATGAACAATTGAAGAAAATGTTTTAGAAAAAAAAAAAAAAACTGGGATGGTTTATTCAAAAAAGGGTGTTGACGGTTAATGGGGCGTGTTTTTTTCTATTTGTTATGGGCTGGGTAATTTAATTAAATATTTTTAAAAAAAAAATGTACACAAATTGATCGTTCAATTACTGCTTGACTTCTTCTTTGGCTTGTCCTCCGTTCGTTCAACCTTGATTCCGTCTAGCCCTTTTTCTTCCAACAATGTAGTTAAGTAATGCTCAACTTCGTCACCAACGTCACCTTGAATCACAATCTCATCCTTGCCTTCCACATTCTTCGTCACGGACGCGCCAGTGGCAAATTTTGATGCAAACGTTTTGGCCAATTTTTTGGCATCAATGCCAAACACGTCCACGCCGCTCACGGCAATCACATGCTTGCGTTTCGATCGTTCGACTCGTTTGACGACAACTTTAGACGAAAGTTTTTTAGCCAATTCTTTCTCAGCTGCTCGTGCTTCCTTTTCTTGAAGTTTTTGGATTTCTCGTTCCACTTTTTCTTGCTTTTCTAATGATAGCTGGCCCTGGGTTGATTTGGCAAGCACTGCATCATCAGAATAAAGTTGATCGAATAAATCTGGATGATTGGTTGATAACCAGGTTTTGCATTTTTGAAATTTGCCACCAAATTCACAGTACTTTAATCATCAGTGGTTAGAACAGGTGCATATGTAATAATGTATTGCACGTTTACATACTTCAGGTGGGAAACTGCAAATTCCGCAGTAAATTACCGATAGCCGCTATAATGATTTGATTAAATTCAAACTAACATAAATGCATACATGCGTAATTACTTACTTGTAGTCCGTCGTCTGCCATTTTTTTTATCGTTCTGGCTAATGAAATCAAATGGAATTTATTGATTTAATAGATCTTGATTTTGGAAAAATTCATTGAGATCAAAAGGCGTTGTGGCGTAAAAGCATATTACTGTGGCGTCATATGTGGCTTGACGCATTGGGGATGAGAGAAAAAAAAAATTGTAGGCGCTGTAAACCTTCTGCAAATTCATATAACGGAGTGAAATTTTGATTTCATTTTATTTTAATTTTAGACATGAGTGAATCTGAACAAAACAAGGTGGTTGAGGAAGTTAGGGAGGAGGTTCCAGTCACGACTGTGAACGAAGAAGTCAGCAAGGAAGAAGTTGTTGAAAAAATTGAAGTCAAGGCTGATGAGCCTGCAGTTGTCGTTGATGCTGCTGCTGATGAAATCAAGGCTGATGAGCCAGTTGTTGTTGATGCTACTGCTGCTGCTGAAGTTAAAGAAGATACAGCAGTTGATGTGAGCCCAGCTGACGTGGCAGCAATTTTAAAACAGGTTGAATTTTACTTCTCTGATCAAAACTTCCCCAAGGACAAATTTTTATGGACCACGGCCAAAAATAACGACGGCTGGGTTCCGATCGACGTGATTGCTTCATTTAAGCGCATGCGTCAATTTCAGCCATTGCAAGCGATTGTGACCGCACTCAGGCAATCCAAGGAATTACTCGAAGTTAATGAGCAAGGCACAAAAGTTCGTCGCCAGTCACCATTAATCGAACCAGCACCGCAGGACAAGCAAGCTGCATTTTTGAGAACCATTTATGCGAAAGGGTTTGATGGCGCGAATGAGACTGAATCAACGCAGACTGAGATTGAAAGATTTTTTGAATCGTTTGGGTTTGAAATTAGGCAGGTCCGGTTGCGAAGGGATAATGAGAAAAAATTCAAGGGATCAGTGTTTGTTGAGTTTGCCAACGTGGATGACGCAAACAAGTTTTTAAGCTTGGATGACAAGCCCAAGTATAACGATGTTGAACTTGAGACGTCGACAAAGAAAGCGTACGTGGATAAGAAGGCGGAAGAGAATAATGGATTTGCTGGGTCGTCTTCATCGTCCAAGTCGAAACGACCATTTGATGCGTTTAGAGAAATTAATCAAAGGAAGAGAAAATCTGAAGATAATGACCAAGGTGAGGAGGACAAGCCCAAAAGGCGGTTTGGTGGTGGCCGAGGAGGTCGTGGAGGCCGTGGAAGAAGACGTGGCAGAGGCCGACGATGAATTTTTTTAATTTTTGTTAGTTTTGTGTATTATAGTGTTTTATTTTTGTTAATTGTTTACATAAATTTTTTTTTATAAAAGGAAAAATGTAAGTTTTGTGTCTTGTCTTGTGATATGATTGCATGGCATGATGATTTACACTGTACGGGGACAATTGCGTACTATAATGTTTTTGGGGTTTTTTGGAAGAAAAAAACATGGACGATTCCATCATACGCAGTTGCGTCAATTTATCAACACGACACAACCAAGTCTGAATCATTATCATTTTAAACCTCTTATTTTGGTTTGTTGTATAAGTTTTTATTTTTGATTAATTAGGCGCGACCAATTAAAAGAACATCACATATGGTAGATTTTTTTTTTTTTTTTTTTTAATTTGATTCTTTTTTTCTTGGCTCCTTCGTACCATTATTTAAAATGGGAACAGATAAGCACAGATGACTTTGATCGTTTTTTTTTGGAATGGAGATTTAACGCGATGATGATTCTAGTTACCGTTATCGTTATTGAATAGTTCTCAGGGCCACCCCATGTTGGTTGAACTAAAGAGCGGCGAGACATTGAACGGCCATTTGTTTAACTGTGATGCATGGATGAACCTGACTTTGAAAGAAGTCGTACAGACTAATGCCGTGAGTAGCATGTGTTGCCAGTGATGTATGAGATTTTAATTCGACGTTATAGGACGGTACAAGGTTTTTCAGGCTTCCGGAAGCTTACGTGCGAGGCAACAACGTGCGTGTTTTATTTTTATGAATGCATTGTGTAATAGTTTTTAGGAATTAATCAATATCAAATAGATCAAATATCTGCGTGTACCGGATGAGGTTTTGGAGATTGTTAGGCAAAAGAATCAACAGCAACGCGAAGAACGGCAACGTAATGGGCTCAATAACGTTGGTGGCGGCGGGAACAGGAATTATAATAACTACAACAACCGTGGATATAACAATAATTACAATAATGCGGCAGGTGGTGGCCAACGAGGAGGGTATAACCGAGGCGGCGGGCGAGGAGGTGGTAATGCTGGCAGAGGAGGACAGTATGGAAGCGCACGTGGAGGCCGAGGCGGGTTTGGCAGCGGGAACGGCAGATATTGAAAGCGAACAAACAGGTTGGGAGGATAATATATATATGTACATTAATTCATTACATGACTTACAAAAAAAAAAAATATTCAAATGGATCCTTGCCTAGCGGGGTTTGAATCAGGGTGTTATTTTTCGGGCGGATTGTTCTCCAGTTCGATCGGGTTAAACGTGTTTTCACTCAGTTGGGCTTCAAGTTCTTGTTTAACAGTTTCGACCTTGTTGTCGCTAATCACGAGATGGTCATCATCTAGATCCTGTAAAAACAATAATGTAAAACGTAAGCAAACCAATTTTGAGAGCAACTGGCCGAGTTGACAAACCTCGATGACAATAGAATTATGGGCTTTTGAATCGATATTAAGAATCAATGACTTGATAGAAGGGTCGCTAAAGGTATTCCATTAGTACCAGGATTTTTATTATTTCAAAATCATACCATTCAACCAAGACGCCTTAATGATTGCATTGATTAGCAATGTGGAACTAAACAAAAACCCAATTACACTAGATTACATACACTTAACAGCGCGAGGCATGGATCACGTCGCTGTCTGTCGCTTTTCGTCCTTCTTGACTTGGGTGGCAGCAACTGGAGTGTATTAATAATGAGTCATTGATGGACATTTACGACGTACACAACTGCACGAGCATTGCAATACATATGCTCATTACATAATCAGAAATAGCTTAAACTATAGTTAACTAATTAGTTAAAAGTGATGCATATATGGCCTGCATTACGTATGAAGTGTGATCTCGAGGGAAAAAAAAGTCACCCCTTCGAGCACTCACGCAACTCGGATGCCCGGTTCCGGATCTTATCTCTGATTCCTGTTCTTCACCGCTCGGCGTTCCCTTTTACTGTTCTTCATCTTTTTTTTGTTTTCCTAGAGCATACTCCGTTTGATAGGAGTGGGGTTTCTTTTCTGTTTGAACTTTGTGCGGATCATTCGGTCTTCCCATTGCGACTTTCCATTAATTAGTGATCTGAGTAATCAGAGTCGGGTTTCCCGGGTTTCGTCCTCTCTCTCTTCTTTTTTTTTTTTTTTTTGGTCCACAAATATCCAGCCATGAAGAACTTTGTCCGAGCGGTGCTATGCATGGCTTCGCTATTACTAACGTCTGTCTTGGCTTCTGCGGTATGTAATGAAAGTTTTATTTTAATACGTTTGGTATTCCGGAGCTAATTTATCGTGGCAGACCATACACTTGTCCGACAAAGTGTCAGAGCGCGGAGAACGATTTATCGTCACCGTGACCAAGTATGCTCTTCTGATGCGTTTTGTTACAAATCGGAATTTATTAATATTTACATTGTGAACTACTAGGGTGGCGGATTTGCAAAATGAACAAGGCAGAATTGCGGCTGAAAAGGCAACTTCAATAGTATGCGTGCTAAACCTAGCGGACCGGGTTTTGGGACATGAGTGGCTAACTTGTTTTAGATGTTTGAGTTTGATCTCAGTTCGCTCGGATCAAGTGATTCCTCTGGCTCACTTGAACCATTAACGGCGAACAAGATCTCAACATACGCCGCGACTGTGTCGCACGATGATCATGTTGATCATGTTGATCATGGCTCTGACTCATCATCACCTAAGATGGTGTCAATATCGCAACAGCTGGCCACGCCGGCAGACAAGTTTTCAGATCCGGACATGTTTAGCCTGGTAATAATTACTGCTGACGTGACGTTGAACGTGTCATCAGTACGAACAGACACGGGGTCAAGGTTGATTGTTGTTTCGGCCCTGGTCCAGTCATGGAAAGGCAATACCGTGCTGCAGCAGGAAGAATTCGATGTCTTGGTTGAACTTTCAGTATCAAATGGGCGGATCTCGTTATTGCCTCAAAACAACAGTCACGAGAACAATATAATTTTGGATCCCGTACCGGAAACCACATCATCATCATCATCATCATTATCGGATTGCCCGAGTGAAAATAAATATTGGTGTGAACTTACTGAACTTGCTCGTGGTGCAAAGCAGACCGCCAAAGCTGTTGCCGATCATTGGGTACTGGCCGGTGAAGCGTTCATGGATTCTGCATCTGATGCGATTAACGCTGCCGTGCTCTTTTATGAACCGCAGTCCACAACGGCAACAGACACTGCAGCGTCGCCTCACAAGAAGAAATCGAAATCAAAATCAAAAACAAAATCATGCAAGAATGGAGGATTAAGTCATAAATGGCATGAATGGAAGAAAGGAGGCAAGGCGCAGAAGCCCGGTAGCAATGGTCATCGTCATCATAGGTATCACGGCGGCGGGTCACGGAACGAGTCCGCAACCAGTATTGCCAATGGGGTTGCGCACACGGTGTTTACGGTTGCCATTCCGTTATTAATTGGTCTGGTTTCAGGGACGGTCGTGGTTTTGATTGCCGTATCGATTGCTGATACATGCATTTCATATATTCATCGTCACTACGTCTCCACAATTGTAATTTCTGAAGATGAATTTCAGGACTTAGCTGCCATGAGACGGGAAAGTATCGAAAAGCGAGGACCGCCTCCAAGTTATGGTAATCCATATCTGGAATCTCAGTCGTCAATGGACATGCACTCTAAAGCATAAGGGATTTACGACTAAAATTCTTTTTTTTTTTTTTTTTTTTTCTTTCTTTATTTTTTAACTTTTGTCTCCCGGTATGGTGTAAATGGTGTTTTTTTTCATTTTTCTTTCTTTTGTTCAAGGTAATGGATATATATATAACTTGTGCTCGTATATTTTGTGCACATGCAGATCATGGCTTCTTATTGATTGCAAAAAGTTGTTCTTTGTAATTAATATTTTTATTGACAAATTTTTATTTTATTTTCTGGTCTAACTTTAATATATTGTGTACATAAATATTTCGTTTTAAATATGTATATCTTTTAAAAAGAAGACCCATCTGTAATAGGAGCCAGCGGGAAATCAATACTCATCTATTTAGACGCCGGAACTTCCGGAGACGAATTAGGAAAAATAAAACTGATTAATTTTTCGGCCCGACTACGACCGAAGCCCGTGTCGGCATGCGCGTGCGGCGTTTACACATTGTGTTACATAATTTATTACATAATTAAGCTGCTTTCGAACAGGCTGCCATTTCGCAATCTGCCTGGGGGGGACGAGAAATAAACAAACTAAATTTTATATAAATTGATTGCATATTGCGAACTACCATACCAAAAAAAAAAAATCGTAGCTATTTCTTAATTTGTCTCTTTTTTTTGATTTGGTTTTTTAATTTGTGTGGCGAGTTAGGAATGGTATTTCTTTCCTAACTTAATTTTTTTTTTTTTTACCAGGGACAGAATATATTATATGACCCAAAATCTAACCTTGAAGCTGAAATCACAATCACAATTACAACGACGACCAATATCAATTTCCAGTTTATTATATATATAAAGTATATATATAATGTCTGTATCTTATTTTGAAGGATCAATCACAGACGCTTCATTGTCCAGCGGAACTGACGATCAAACGTCTGCAAATACGACGCCGACCACGTTGTCACGACGAAGCACGATACTTGACAAAGCCTCACCAATAATGGAATACTCACCTGTTCGGCAAAGTTATCGATGGCAGAATCAGCAGTACCAGCACCAGACACATGGAAATGATGACAATGAGTCGGAGGTGGCGGTCACAAGGTCAAATCTTGCACGGTTGGAACAAGCCATGCATGCATTAGAACGTTCACTGGCAGAGAAAGAGGACAAGGTTAACCTTTTAGAACGATCATGCACGATGCAGGAAGAAGAATTGCAAATCGCGGAAAAAAAAATTGATAATCTTGAATTAGATATACGGGAAATTAAAAGGGAGAATGGACATTTAAAAAAATCTCTTGAAGACGAGGTATGACATACCATGGAGGGTGCTTCTTTATTACCTTACTAATACTTGATTTAAAGAAACTTAACAATACTTTACTGCAGGCAAACCTGTTGAAGATTAATGAAAATATCCCACCGTTAAAAACTGCTATAGTTGATAAGCCATTGCCAAGCCGGTCAACGGAATATTCACAACTTAAACAACAGTATTCTGCACAGTCCTTTTCTGAAGATTTAAAATCAAAATATGAGCATGAAATTTCGAACCTGCGACTTGATTTGGCACAAGTTCATAACAGGTTGTTAAACAATGAAGAATCTCAATCAGCTTCTTTGGCAAAACTTGAAATTTTACTTATTGAAGAACGATCACAAAAAGCTCTTTTGATTAAGCAAATTCATGAATTAGAAGTATTGATTGATAATAAAACCACATTGTCAGAAGCGGCAGCGTCTATTGCTGATAGTGAACAATCTGACAAGACTGAGCTCGATCATAAAGGTATGTCAACCCTGGCAGAGGAAATTTTGGCATCTCGATATAAAGATACTGGCAATGGTAAGTAAAATTTTACGCTTTCTAGTGCATGATTGTGTTAGCTAATGCTTTTTTTCACAGTTAATCTTGAAAAAGAAAACAAAGAATTAAAAGATAAAAATCTGGCCATGGCGGCGTACATCGAAAATATTGTACAAAAGTTATTAAGCAACAAAAATTTGGAACATATTTTGGAATCAAACTTAAGCGGATCATCCAATGCTGCCAAGACTAATGAACGCCGCAAAAAAGCAAAGCCGATTGGCATTGGTATTACGATCAATGCTGATACAAATTCATCAATTCTTTACCCAAACATTCGAAGTCCGAATCCGATTGGTTACCCTTCTTTTTCTGGCGGCAACGACGGCGGAGTCGGCGACCCGTCATCCCCAATTGTTGCGTACCGCAGGGCATCGTCCAATGGTCAGAAATCACTTATTCCGTTAAAATTATCTGATAAGTCACCGAATTTGGCACATGGTGACAGTTTTTTTGGTGCCAGCCCTAAAAGTAATAATTCTTCGCCGAATATACGGTCGCCGAATTTGTCAGGTAATGAGCATGCCACGGCGAAGACTGACAAATGGCTGGGCATTTTTTAACATTTTAAAGAATTATTTTACCAAAATGATTATAATTAGCATTGTATTTTTATTGGCTGGTGAAAAAAATAAAGAATTGGGAAGGGGAGTCTTTTGGGGTTTATGTATTATTATTTATAATGTGTACTTGTTTTTTTTATAGTAAATGATGCAAAGTTATTTCTCGAGTTTAGCTTATCTTTTGGATGGTTGATTATTGCATCGTCTTTGATTTTATTAAACAAGGACCAATCGGTCGGGGTCGGGGTCGTTCCTGTAAGACTGATTGGCTCAACACCATTCAAAGAAACAGGAATTAACGGCGTCAGTCTGACCAGATTCACATGTCGCGATATTGAGAGTCAAAGTACTATCTGGCTTGCGTTTCAATGCGCGGTGGTGTAAACTCGGAGCGTGGTTTAAATATTCAGTATATTTTAATATTGTTTCCATTATACATTTAATTGGCTGTTGATTGTATCCGCTCCTCCGCATTAACTATAAAATAGTAATTTCGGTCCAGAAAGCAACAATCAACAACGACCAATTCTCATAGCCCACAACTTGTGACGCAATAATGAGCAATTAGTAAAAAAATAATTACATCTCTTCAAGATTGCCATAATATAGTGTAATTTCGTTTTATAATATAAATGAAACAAAAGTCTGACAAAGTCTTTCAATAAATGCATAAATCTCGCGTACAATATGGCTTTAATGCGCGAAAATTCGGACAACGTTCAACTATGTAAAAAAAAACCCTTGACTTTGTTTCGCTATTGTTTTTTTTTTCTTTTCAATTGGATGCGGATCTCGGCTTGCCAGCTATTACTTCATTCTTCTCGCAATTTATCATCGTCAATTAGACATTCAATCAATTTTAAACGATTTATAATGTCTGCACCTGCTTACACTGTTCGCAAGGTTGGCGCTGCCAATACTTTAGAGCACCGTCTCTTTATTGAGAAGGACGGCGTCCCGGTTTCGCCATTCCATGACATTCCTTTGTATGCTAATGAGCAGCAGACTGTTGTCAACATGATTGTTGAAGTCCCAAGATGGACTAATGCCAAGCTTGAAGTATGTCTTGTCATTGTTTTTTTTAATGAATTGCTTGCAATGCCAATTAAAGAAAAAAAAACATCCTAAAGTGCTAATCGATTATAGATTACTAAGGAGGAGACCCTCAATCCTATCAAGCAAGATGTCAAGAAGGGAAAGCTTAGATACGTCCGCAATTGCTTCCCGCATCATGGGTATATTTGGAATTACGGTGCCATTCCTCAAACTTGGGAAGATCCTAATGTTGAACATCCCGACACGTTGGCAGCCGGCGATAACGACCCACTTGACGTGTGCGAGATTGGGTGGCAGGTTTCATACCCTGGTGAGGTTAAACAGGTTAAGGTGTTGGGTGTGATGGCCCTTCTTGACGAGGGCGAGACCGACTGGAAAATCATTGCCATTGACGTGCGTGACCCGCTCGCGCCTAAGCTGAACGACATTGAAGATGTCGAGACCTATTTACCTGGACTTTTGCGTGCCACCAACGAATGGTTTAGAATTTACAAGATGCCTGATGGAAAACCAGAAAACCACTTTGCGTTCTCGGGTGAAGTTAGAAATAAAAAATATGCCAACGAGGTGATTAAGGAGACCGCTGAGGCATGGAAGAAGTTGATTTCTGGCAAAACTGAACCTAAGGGAATTTCGCTTGTTAATGTCACCTTGAAGGATACTGCTGACTACAAGGTTGCGTCTGAGGTCGAGGTTCCTGCTGCTGATAACCTCGCGGATCTTCCTGTTGATTCTTCCATTGATAAGTGGTTTTTCCTTGCCGGCAGCAACTAAAGTTATTTGACAACCAGGTAAACTATTTTGGTATTTTTTTTGTTTAAGATTTATTGCGCAAGAAATATAATTTATATAATCAACAGTATTTATGCCAAGTCTGTGTTGGAATATGCATAACTTTTTTTAAACTATTACTTTCATAATTTTATATTGTCTTATAGACGACAACTACACACAGACTTTCAAAATAACTTCAAAAGATTCAGAACTTGTACTACATACTCCTCCTACTCCTACTCAGATTTCAAGGCCCTCACGAACTTCAATAAAAAATATTATGCTCATTAAGAGCCGTGGCGACGTGTTCTATAAGCAATATTCGCAATCGCTTCGTCAATTTGTTTTCTTCCCTCATCACTTCTCCATACCTCATGAGGCGCGTCAATAATTTGCCATTCAGTGTTAACATCTGTTAATTGTGTAAGATCTCGTTGATACTCTGACCATCCTTCAACATTTCGAATCATATCTTGTGATGTCAAGACCGCAACAGGAATGTTTCGCGGCAAAATCTCCCGCGCGGCAATAATTTCATTTTTGGTAAACGATCGAGCAGCTACTTGCTCCTGAAATTTGGCCAAATTGTATTTGTCAATTTCAGATTGAGCTCCTCCATAGATTCGATCGACTGAAGTTCGGCCTCGGAAAATCCACATGATCTGTTTATCAATTCCAAGTGGAGAGATTAAGCCATGTAAAAAATACCCAAAACCGCGGCCACTGCTTCCGATACGCTGAACAAAATAATTTTCTTGAAATCCATCAATTATTACCAAGCCATCAACCTGGGAAGAATGGCGTGCGGCAAAAATTCTTGAATATATCGCCCCCTCACCATGTGAAACTAAAATCCAAGGCCCCAACTCACCTTGCACGCTCAACGCATTGCTTAGGGCATCGATAGACATGCCAGCTGATAATGGTGATTGTCCATTATCCGAAAATGCTTTGCCAGGTCTATCCCAATAACAGTATCGCATGCCATAAATTGAAGACTTCTCGTCATCAATTGAGTATGCAGTCCATTCTTGGGCAAAAACTTCGGCTGATGTCACGCCTGGTTCCAGCAAAATCGTTGGATCTTCGGAATCATCTGCCGGACGGGAGCAGTATAAATGAACTCTATATGCTCCGTCTTGAACCGTAACCAAATCACCCGATGGAGCAACTCTTGAATCATAAGCATCCACGATAATTGAAAGTGTTGTAAAAAAAACTAAAACTAATAAAATAATAAAAAGAATAAGTGTCCACATAACAGAACACCATTGCTTCCATGATCTTCTTGCTTGAATTTCATCGGCTCGTCGGCCAATAATACGTTCTTCTTGTCCTCTTGCAGCGCGATCAACAAGAATAGATGACACGAACACCCAAAATGCCGAAAAAATAACCCACAGTAATGCCAAGATTCCAAAAGCGCTAACAATATTATTTCTTAATCTGGTAACTGACAGTGATAAAATCAGGTTCAACGTAAGAAAACCGACCATTATGATGGACACGATGCGCGAAGACTTTGATGGTAAGTTGAAAGCTGTCAAGGAAATGCCAAAGTTTGCACCCGAAATTAAAAAAAATAAAAAAACAGCAAAATTAGAACCTCTTGTTGTCATTGAAGGAATGCTGAAAAAGAGAGAAATCAACAAAAGCGTTGACACAAATCCTGAAAATAACAAAAATAAAACGGTAATCCGTCTAAGCGATCTGACAACAAACAAATTGTAAGGATCCACAGCTGGATCCTCTGCCGAAATTAATAAGCGTGTTTGCTCGTCAGGCTCTGGAGAGATAGCCCTATATGTGCCTGGCTTATGCCTATCTGAACTACGCTCATGCAGACTGTGCGCTGTACCGTCATCTTCTTGAAGAGGAGAGTGGCTATGATAAGCCGTTGAAGATCCATCATCAGTAGAACTTGCCATGATTAATTAAACCTTGCAAGATTCAATTTTTCGATAGTATAATAAGCAATTAAACGACACAAATGGACATTATTTATGGAGAATCAGAATCAGGGCGTTTTTGTTTTTGTTTTTGACTGCTCCAACTTTAGACTGACGTCATTCGTGTTTGTCGATCGTCAGGTTTCAGGGGTTCTATGTTTAAATCATTATTAGTAACGGTATAACTAGTAACTATCACGTGTCCGAGTTTAAGCGAATTACGTAATTCGATATCGTAGACAAAGAACCTGAACACATTATTAAACAAATCAACGGAGTTAAGTTGAAGTTAAATGTATTGCTGAATCAATAATTTAACAAATGCATTAAAATTTTGGGAAGTTTAACAATCATTCGAAAACCTATTTTGTATTCCGCACAGGTAGTAAACATGCATAAGTACCACTAATTTCTGTGGGGTCGGACGATGAAAATAACGCAACAGGAGAACGAGCCTCGACGAACCGCTCATAATCAAACCATAAACAATAAAGCTAGTGAAGACAAAACCGCAATGGCGTCGTCGGGATTTATAAATGTAAGGCTTACAGTCCTCTTGTTTCATGAGACAATATACCTTTAAACCCAAGTCTTTCAGAGCTGAAAAGGTCTTTTCAAAGTTTATATCTCAGCTCATATGCCTATATTAAAACCAACTTTGGCACGAACTATAGTTTATTTCTTGTTCAGGTAAGATATCATTCATTCTAGGGTATTGATACATGCAACTATTTATGACCTTGGCAATACCACATGCAAGCCATTCACTAATATCGGTGTTGGATTTGCGGCATTTATTAGTAGGTTGGAGTAGCTTGTAATATGAAAAAAGGCAAGCTAGTAGAGACTATCTTCTTCTGCAAAGCCAACGTAAAAAGTACGTACCTTACATCGTTGAAGAGCTTCTAAACATTTTCTGAACTTACAACCATAAAGCGTATCTTGAACGAAGCTTTCATTGCAATATCAGAGGTATGGTCATATGAACCAAAAAAATACTCTCAGAGATATATCTGATCGTTAGGTCATCATCATCCACAATATCAACACTTGCAAAAAAAAATCATACAGAGTGGCGTACGGATGTATTTAAAAAATAAACAAAAAAAATCGCCATGAAATTGTCGTTCCACGGTAATATACGGCAGATAAAGCGAGGCTGCTGTGCCAAAACATCGTGAGTTCAAAAAAAAAAAAATCGTTAGCCCGGAGCCAAACCGGTTGATAAAAACGCAACATTTCTACGCATAAAGTATTCGAGCGGAAATCTGCTAGCTCATCAAATCTAACTGTCTCTAAACACAGATATAACTGAATTGCGCAAATATGCCTGAGATCATGAAATGAAAACCGCTTGGAGATGGATGTAACAATGTGCTAATAAACCAACAATGTTGCTAAAAAACCCATAACAGCGTGACAAACTAAAAAAAAATTATCCCAATTAAAAGTTGATACAATTGTCTTTTGCCATTACACAGTGGCAAGTTACAGCTACAAATAGTAGGAGTTGTTTTAAAGGCAGTCTTAGCGGCAGTGTGACCAGATGATGTATGCCGCTCTGGCCATTCTAAATCAATGAAGCTTTACGTTTGGAAACTCGATTATGTGAGTGAAAAGTGTCAACTACTGTCACTCCTTTGCGCTTGCTATGCCGATATATATACAAGTATACAAATATAAAGTATGTTATCGAAAAAAAACTTTCTGAAAAAAGGTTGGTTTTCTCACATGAAGCATGCGTGAATACGAACAAGTCTGGAATTTTGTGCTATATTTTTCAGGGTGCTGCATATCGCTTAATGGCGTCCCTTATTGCAATAAAGTAGAAATTAATAATAAAAATTAAAATCATGATCAACAATGTGAAAGCCCATTTCAAATGTCACTGTTGACCTTTAAGCGGGCATCACCTTGCCGTTCGCAATCGATGTAATTCTGAAACGCAATTGGATGGATGTAAGCGCAAGTCGGTTAAATGCACTCAACACACATATAAAATTGAATTGTAAATTACACAATTAAAATTGGATGGCGAGTGAGTTCTCAGTTCTGGCCAAGAAATTGATCAAGAAAATAAAAAAAAAGACTTATGTAGTGTATGAAGACGAAGACTTTAAAATGCTTAAGCTGTTTAATAAGGTTTAACCAAGCCAAGACTGGTCTCCGATATGTCCGGCATGCCAAGGTTTCGGCATCTATCTTTGAGCGACTTTGGTACGATGAAATAGAATTTAACGCCAGTTGTTTCATACCTGAATGAAAATTTTTCATATACATAATAACTTTGGTCTGAATGTCACTCAAACTCCACAAGAATGTCACTCTCGCGTATACAGGTATATATTGGTACACTGATTGTATTATAAGCCCCAATGGTTTGGTTTACCAATCATTGAATTTTCATCAACCCCCCCATCCCCTCTCCCCCCTTCGACGGTAATATCTAATTATTCAAAATTTGGGTATATATATTCAGTTCTTGTTTAGTAGGTGTCAGGGTAAGGGACAATTAGAATAAAAAATACGGTTTAAGAACAATAACGGTAAATAGCGGCATATATATGTATGTACATGCACGTATACTACCGCGAAACTTGCAAATTAACCCGCTTGCAGAGTAGTTTAAGCTTCTTAACTTCTTGTATATGAGCCGCGCTCGGAGTTCATTATGGTATTTGTGTAGGTATTATACCCCGACCCGACACAACAATATAATTACTACAAACAAATACGACGGCTAAGTCAATTTTCCCATTCCAATTTCTATGATGATCGCGTCATTTTTCGCAATATATTTTCTTTTCATTTTGGCTTTCAATATGAATACATATATTTGTGGGGTCGACCACCACTTTATTGTGGCCTCAATGGCCTTGTTTCATCTCTAGAACTCTATTACTTCCTGAAACTGGCCGATAAAGAGAAAATATAGAAAGCAATTGAGCAACATAATAGCTCTGAAAAGGTAAAATTATTGTTTATACTTTCAATTAGTATACGTTAACTGACAAGGCGTTAGTTAGAATGACCGACACCGATCTTGCTTCAACTAGCTCACTTGAGCCGGAAAAAAAGTCAGTAGTTCAACAAAATGTTCACAACATTGATCTAGAGGATCATAGAAGAATTCTGGAAGATTTGGATAGTCAACGTGCCGAAGAAATATTGGGCCAGGCTCAAAATGTAGATTTCGTTTTGGAGAAGATTAATACAATTTCTGTTGAGGAATCTCTAGAAATATTGAGAGGTGCAATCTTGTATCATGAGGACGATCCTAATTTTCCTAATACAACCATGGAAAAAATTACGGCCCTGGTTGAGGCTAGTTCTGACGAAGAGAAGCATGATTTTTATGATTATGATTTAAAGTTTCAAGCTGTTTTGATTGGATATATTTCTCCTTATCCTGAAGTACGGTCCATTGTTGATGCTACGGATGACCCAACTATTCCGGTTGAAACTTTGAGAGTATATTTTTTGGGACTAATTTACATCATTGTGGTTTGCGGCGTTGATCAATTTTTTACTACTCGCCAGCCTCATATTTCAATTTCGGCAGCAATCGTTCAAATTCTTATTTACCCTAGTGGTAAACTCCTTGCTGCAACTTTACCTGACTGGGGTTTTACTATCCGCGGCACTCGTCATTCGATAAATCCTGGCCCATGGACATTTAAAGAGCAGATGCTCTCTTATATTATGATGGGGGGAAGTCTTGGTTCAACAAATGTGAGCTCAAACCTGATCCCTGTTTTGCATCTTAACATTTTTTACGGTTATAAATGGGCCACAGTTGGCTTCCAATTTTTAATGCAATTTTCTACGCAGTTAATTGGAATGGGATTGGCTGGAACCATGCGGCGTTTTGCCGTTTACCCAGTACGTTGTCTGTGGCCCACAAACCTGGCTGGCATTGCTTTGAATCGAGCACTACTAAAATCTGAAAAACGGACAGTAATCCATGGATGGTCTATCTCTCGTTACTGGTTTTTCTGGGTAGTGTTTGCAATCTCGTTTTTCTATTATTGGATTCCAGGATATTTGTTCACAGCCCTGAGCACATTTAATTGGATAAACTGGATTGCGCCAAACAATTTCAATCTTGCGGTTATCAGTGGTAGTAACTTGGGCTTAGGATTCAACCCGATTACTACATTTGACTGGAGTGTAATTAATAGTGGTTTTGGCCCGTTGACAGCTCCTTTTTATACTGTTGTTAATCGATATGCTGGTTATTTTCTTAGTTCCTTTGCGGTTATCGGCATGTATTGGTCAAATTATAAGTACACTGCATATATGCCAATTAATTCCAACACTTTGATGACAAATACTGGTGCGGCATATAACGTGCAAAAGGTAATAACAGATGGATTGCTAGATGAAAAGAAATATCAAAAATATTCGCCTCCATACTATTCTGCGGGTTCATTATTAAACACTGGGGCAAATTATTTTTTTCATACGATCGCCGTGACTGCTATTTTTATGAAAGAATGGAAAGTTTTATATCAGTGTTTTAAAGATGTTATTCAAGATTTTAGAGAACCATCGCGATCAAATTATAGTCGATTTCATGACACGCATTCGAGAATGATGTCCAAGTACAAAGAGGTTCCTGATTGGTGGTTTTATTTTGTACTTGTTGGTGGATTTGCTCTCACTGTCGCTGCTGTCGCAGGGTATCCTACACAAACTAAAGTCCCTGCAATTCTTATTTCTTATGGAGTTACTATTGTCTGCTTGATTCCTATTGTTTTGTTGGCGTCAATTGCTGGCGTTGGTTTTGGTACAGCAGCGTACACTGATATTATTTCAGGGTATATTTGGCCAGGAAATGGATCGTCCATGATGATTATGAGGATTACTGCCAACGCCATGGATAGCACGGCATCTAATTACGTTGGGAATCAGAAAGAAGCTCATTATGCTAAGATTCCTCCTAGATCTATTTTCAGGGTACAACTTTTTGGAACTATATTACAATGTTTAGTTACAATTGGTGTTCTGAACTGGCAGATGGCTAATATCAAAGATCTTTGCACAACTACACAACCTCAGAAATTTAAGTGTGCAGGCGAGCATTCATTTTATAACACGTCAATTGCATGGGGTGTGATTGGACCGAGACGCATGTTCGGTGATCTTTATCCAATTCTTAAATATTGTTTTTTGATGGGATTTTTGGTAGCCATTCCTTTGCACTTCATTCAAAGAAGGTTTCACAAACAACTGAGACATTTTAATCCTGTGCTTATTGTTGCTGGTATGAGCAATTGGGCACCTTACAATCTTTCTTACTTTACACCCGGACTTTACATGTCAATTGCATTTATGTACATCATTAAAAATCGGTATCTGGCTTGGTGGGAAAAATATAACTATATTCTTCACTCGGGTCTTACATCAGGAGTTGCTTTTGGGGCATTGCTTGTGTTTTTTACATTGCAATACAATGGTGTTAAGCTTAGCTGGTGGGGAAATAGGGTTACAAATACGGGTATTGATGGAGGTGTTGGACGACAAACATTGCTTCCACTGCCGGAAAAAGGTTACTTTGGTGTGGGCCCTGGACACTACCCCTGATATTAACATTTTTTTATAATTTGTTTTTCACTTCTCCTGTATAGTAGATTGTATGTGAACGTTGAATAATAAATTGTAATGGTGCAATATGAACGAGATGGTATTTATAAAAATCTAATTGAATAAATATAATTACAATCTAACCAGACCTAACAGTGTAATCAAGGTTACCTAACAGTGTAGTCAAGGTTGCCGTGCCAGTTAGTTACGGGGCACGCGGGGTAAGGGCGTAATTTTGTTAAAAAAAATTAGGGCACTTTCAAAAGTTGTGTTTCATTTCTGCGTTGCATGTAGGGGCACTAAAGTGCCCCTACACTATTAGAGCATTAGAGCATTAGAATCAGAGTATTGCATTCCATCCATCTGATGATTATGTACTTGATTACACATAAGTAAGATTTTTTTCATTTTCAAAATTTTTTAGTTTCATTTTCCACTTTGGTTTTTTTACTTTGCTGAAATTTTTTTTAATTTCTAATTGCAATTTTTTGT
>NW_027117885.1:0-39335 GCF_038497905.1 Lipomyces japonicus
AGAGGGAGAATGATGAAAAAAGGCGAACCATCTTTCTATGCGTCCAGGGCTTGTTGCTCGCTGGACGTTTGAGCCTTGGATACCCAGACTCATTAAAAAGTGCTCGTTACGCCAAACCCGGTATCCGAGGGCTTGGCGGGATCTGTCTCCATACTAGTCGACAATTCATTATCGTCGACATAAGTTGCCTGAGAGGAGACAGTTTCAGATGAAATCTGCGGGGACATCATAGGCTGTTCCAGAGTCTTTTGAGCTCCAGAGGATTGCCCGTCATTTGAGATAGGCTCTGAGGCTAGCGGCCCCGGGATGTCGCAATCTTCTGATAAAATCACCGGAACGCTAGCCCGCGAAGAGGTAGAAATCGAGCGAGTGGTCTTGGTGTGACCTCTCGGAGCTAGAAGTTTGCGAGACTTCGTGGGACTACTCGTCTGGGCGCGGGTAGCTGGTGATGCCCGTCGCTTGGTAGGGCTTCTGCCACGGCGTGCCGGCGTCGGTGTGACGGGAGCCGGAACCGCCTTTTCTAAGCTGGCTGTAAAAGCCGCTAAAGTCGGAATCGGACCCAGATTCCAGCGGGGTTTAGAGACTGTCGTCTCAGGAGGGGGAGGCGGAGAATCTGTGGTAGGCTCCCGATGAGTGTTGGGGCGAGCCTGTGGCTTTGCCTCGCGTGGATGCTGATCCTTGCGTTGCGGGCAACGAGCCCAAAAATGAGTCCTAGACTGGCAGAAGCGGCAAGGGGGTGCCACCGGACAAGTTTTGCGGACATGGCGGGGTGAGTGGCAAAAGTAGCACCCATCCGGATTGGTTTTGCCATCGAGGCGAACTGTTAAAGGAAAGGTCGAGTTGCGGGCAGAGCACTCGAGAGAATTAGGGACAGGTTTATCTAAATCCGCTAATTTGAAATTCACCAAATACTCTCCAGTTTTGATTTTAACCGTAAAGTTTATACCTCGTCGATTAAAAATAGTTAAAGTGTGTAAGAATTAATATAGTAAATTGTACTCCGGATGGCCAAGCTGGTAAGGCGTCAGACTGTAATGGTTATCACCGTAATTGGTATATCTGAAAATCGCGTGTTCGAGTCACGCTCCGGAGAAATTATTTTTGCTTGATATTTTTTTTGTTGGATGGGAAGCTGAAGCTGAAGCTGAAGTTGCAGTTGCAGTTGCAGTTGCAGTTGTAAATACATATATAATTAGCATTATATTTATACTGGTTTATTGTTATTTTTTTTGTTTATAACTTTATATTGTTTTGTCTCCATGTAGTTAGTGAAACTGATTTCAGATGAATGCGTTGTTTTTTTTATTTATTTGAGCTTTTGAATTAAGCATTAAGGGACAGCAGATTTGTATCATTATATGGTAAATGACTACTGCAAGAGAAATATATAGAGCAAGGCCAGTTAGGCTATTCAAGCAGTCAGGCCGGATTGAAATAATTGCTCAACTAAACCCCGAAATTAAATTTCCTTTGAGGACATTCGTCTTTCCGCAAGTTAAATACAAAATGCTTTTAAATATTTACACCAAAATCTTGTTTTACTTATATATTCTTTCTCTTAAACTAGCGGCTGCCAACGACGAAAAGGCGCCAGATAAGTTTGTTGAGCAACCTACTCGCGGTTCTGATCTTGAAAAATACACGCATATTTCAAGTGCAATAGGGGATTTTATTGTGTGCATAATTGCCATTTTAGATTTTGCCCTTAAACTTGATCGTACTCCTAAATGCTGGGGAAGCTATTGCGATGCAAATAATCCAAAGCCAAATTCCATAGTACAAAAGCGGCGCAACTTTAGGAATGATGAATTTTTTGGAATTGTCAAGAATGAAATTGTTGAATACACGAGTTTTAGAAGTGCAACGTTGGTCTTTCGTAACTTAATGAAAAATAGCGTTTTTGCAGAGGGGGCGATGTCGGAAATAGCTATCATGACTTATTTTGATCAATTTTTGTTTGAGGAGCAGTACATATTGGTTGAGAACATGACAGTCAAAACATTTCTGGGAAATGATACACTCAAGACTGACGCTGGTAAAAACAATGTGCACATTCATGCCGAAGGTAGCTGTGAGCTTGCTGATTTGGCACACCTGCAAAAAGCGACAGAATATTTATTAAAAATTGAAGAGACGAAATATCAATATAGGTCATTCAAAGAAGAGTACAAGAGAAGCCAGTTGAACGGTCCTCGATATGACTCTGTACAAACTCTGCGCAAGATATTGCATATCACCAGACATACCTCTCGCGTGAAACACCTGCTAATAAAAAGAGCAGTTATCGATTTCAAAACCTTACTATTAGCTGCTGTTGTAATGGCCAAGGAATTTGATCTATGCACATTCTAAAATTGGTTTCAGTTAATGATTGGTTATCATACGGCAAAAGATCTGCATGAGTTTACATGTCCAGTGGACTAATTGAAAATTGAAAATTGAAAATTGAAAATTGAAAATTGAAAATTGAAAATTGAAATCCGAATTTGTTCCTTTAGATATTGCAGTAAAGTGGTTTACACAAACTGGGACAGCTATTCAGAAAAACTCCACTGAAAATAACAATTCGGCCGCGATGGTATATGAAAAGTAAAAAGATATTGTGACTATAGTTGAGGTAAGAATGTAATGCAGTTTATGAGATCACGCAGGAGCAGTATATATAAATACCAATTGAACATGTTTATGACGGACGTACTTGTAAGAAGTTCAATTACGAAGTAATTTAATAACGCCTGCCGTGCGGTGCGATTAAGTTGTTACATAAGCAAAGCGCGCTTCTAGTTAACTATACAATTTTGGAAACAAGCACTGATCTGCAGTTTGTTTGTTCACTTCATGGTAATGAATTTATATATGAGGTTAAGTTGTGTTTTTGCATTTACATTCGGTGCTCATAGCGGCAAATATGTTGCATTGTTGATGGTACTATGAAATGACTTAAAGCGCGATTCATAGATAGGGAACGTGTTTCGTTAGTTTATGCATGGAATATAAATCAATGATGATAACTTCTGTATACATCGCAAAATTACACCATGCATATATATATACATTTTCCGCATTGTCTATATTTTGACTAGAGAATACAGGCAACTGTATCAAGCTACTGTATAAACAGAATGATTTGTCTGTGCGGATATTAAATATTAAATTTTGGAGTTTGTATGTGACATGGACAATGGAAAGCCACTACATTTATTAAATTATGGCGAGCAATCAAAAACTTAACACGATTGTTTAAAGGTTCAAGCTTGAATTTGCTGCGACGCAGCATAGTTACGATTATTCGGATAAGTATGTGAGTCGTACAAAAATAAGGGGCTGGAATGGCCATGATATACATCTCATACGCGAGTTTAATCCAGATCCTGATTTTTAAGCCCGTTCGTCGATGCGTTGTTATTTAAATGTTATAGTTTTGAATTTTTGGTTGTTATGAGTTAAAAAGGTTATTCACGGAAGAATTGGTGCCTCAAAATTTCAAAAGGATTATGATTTAGTTTTGGGACTGCCCCATATTCGCAAAGGTCAATCATGCACTCTTAGCCTATAGAAATCGGCCGGCTCACGTTTATATTTTTTTGTTATTGATTTTTTTATCAACTCTCTACGGCTACTGGTTAGGCGAACATAGCTTAAATTATTAAACTTATGGACCAATTCAACTTTCCACCTCAGAACGCACGACGACGTTCTAGGTCCCAGAGCAATAATCTCACTCAACAGAGCTTCTTCACCTCAGTTCCCGCACTGTATTTGCACGCTGCGGCTTCTTCTGTTGACAAGAATCATCGCGAAAGACACTCCTTACAATCCTCCTCAAATGTTTTAAGTATTTCTACGACGCCATCTCTATCAGCAGCTGGCAAGGCCAACGAACAGCAGACAGCAGGATCAAGTTCGCCAGGCCAAGGACATCGAAAAAGAGCAAGTATGTCGCGTTCACGTACTGGCTGCTGGACATGCCGTCTGCGCCGTAAGAAGTGTCCGGAGGAGAAACCGCAGTGCTCAGCCTGTGAACGCTTGAAATTAAAATGTGATGGATATGGCGACCGTCCAGAATTTATGCAGTCTCCTAATGCGATGGATCAGAAGCGAGATAAAATTCGAAAAAGCATTCGCCGTTTCAAGAAATTAAGCAATCATGAAACGTCGTTGGATATTAGCGAACATGAGACATCTCTTGATTCAGGCTTTGTTTCTGGCATGTCATTTGATACTCAAACTCAAACGACTCCTTTTTCCCTGAATTTACCTGTTGAGCAATTTCAACTTTCCGAGATCACATCAATCCCAAAGTATTTGGATATTGAAGTTATAACATTGGATGTTTCTAACCCTGATAGCTCACTTGGTCTTCTATCACATTATATTCATGAAATTCCGCCAAATATATGCATTCCTGACCGAGACTTGGCACTCCAGCTGTTTCTTTTACTAGTATATTTTCGTTACGCAAACAGATTATTGTTTCCGGTCCTTTTTTTAGAACATGACGATAAAACAGACTTCACTTTGTTGCTATACCGAAGCCTTGTTTACGAGCGTATAACTTTTAGGAGTATTTGTTGTATCGCTGTAAAGTATATCACTACGTCGGGTATCTCAATTGACTATAAAGACCCACTGGTGATACCAGAGGCGACTCGTATTTTCTTAGACCGAGCAAACAGATATATACTGAGCACTAGCATAATACCTGAAAGAGACATTGAAGCAGTTATGTTCCTAGGCTGGAATACATATACTCTTACTCATATTTTAAGTTGCTCTCCTCCTGATAGCATTTTATCAACATTGCTTAAAGTTATTACTCGCTTTTCACTACTAGATTCAGCAGAACGACCGCCTCTACTCCGAATACTTGTGAGTCATTGTATATATGCAGATATGGTGTCTGCTTCAACGAATTCGGTACTTCCTATCCTATCAGGTACTTATTCTTCCATACTTGTTACTTACATCCGTGGAGGAATAACATTCAGAACGTCATACAATACTGGATTTCCGATATGCACCTATTTAATTCTCCTATTCTCTAGAGTTGTCCAATTTTTTTCAACAGTATCAAGTGAGGAATTTTTAGCTTTGGAACGAATAATTATTGCAGTATCATCCTTTCATCCTGATGCAGACTCGACAACATTTGTTTACACCGCGTCGCAAATTTTTCAGTGCGCATTAATGGTTGAACTTCATGTAAATGCCGATGAATGGATTCGCCGTAGTGCCGAAATTATAATCCGTGATCTGCTTGGACGGCAACTAGGGGAGCATGACGTCCCTGAAGTTGCGCTCAAAAGGTCAATTTTCGGGCAAGAGTTGGAACGAAGCATTGTATTTCCTTTAGTAATTCTTGCCTCGTCTGCGCCTGCAAATCTTTCTGTGGTTGATGGAGTAAGCTGTCGTGACGTATTTTCTCGTATGTTTGACAAATGCGTCGTACTTGGATCTTTTGGGAATTGGAACACTGCAATTAAGGTGGTAAATGAAAGTTGGAAGTCAAAGCGAAGCTGGCGAGATACTATCCATGAGAAGATCCCTGGATGGATTCCTATATGAAAAATAGGAGAAAAAAAAAATCTTACACTTTATGTACAATCTATGATCTAGCAAAAGGATGCCCTTCAGTGCTAAAAACCCAATCATCTAAACTCCAAGTAGTGGCATCGTCGAAGATTAAATACAAATATTTTAAGGTCTCAGCCAAAAAAAAACTTTCAGACTGATCAACAACTTCACCGCCTGCTGAGGGTAAACTAACATCGTTTACTTCTCCAAAACCGTATTTAGTCTTTGAATATTTCGTAATACTCTGAAATGCTGACCATGCCCACTCACGATATATAGGATCCCCAGTAATACGATAAGCATAAAAGTACCCTTCAACAACCTCAGGGCGCAGCATGTATCTGGCATCAGAAATCCAAAACCCGAGTTTTCTAGTCTGTTCTTGCTCATGAGAACCTGGAGCGGTAATGGCCCACCTCACTTGCTCGTTCTCACCATCTACTATTTCAGAGTCATAGTCTGATCTCTTTGGTTCCCATACAAACGACTCTGGACCAAGACCAGTAACTGTGAGATACGTAGCATGGCAGGTTTCCAAAATATCTAATCCAAATTTTATGAGTTCAGGTTTATCAAGATATTTGCCACCGAGTATGAGGTTTCCAGCAATAAAGCATGTAAGATGACCCATTTCATTCAGATAAGTGCTCTCATAGTACCTCGCAATAAATAAGTATCCCTTTGTATGTCTTTCACCATCGGTTCCATAGGACTCGGGCACAGTACCACGAAAAGCAAGATTTGCTTTGGTAGAAATCATTGCTTGCTCCCATCGTTTTGAATACTTCGATGAATACTTATCCCTCGGGGCCAGAATGGCAGCTTTGATAAGATATTCGTAATAAGAATCGTGTCCTGCTCCGAGGGAAACGGATTTGCTTAATGAAAATCCAGAAAAAGAATCTATTGGAGAATCTATAAGGCCATCAAAAGTCTCTTCATTTCTGTTCCATACAAGAGATGCCCAAGCTCTAGTTGCGTTATTATGGTATACTGGATCACCTGTTAACATTCCTAATCGGTAATTTTCTAACCAGTTAGAACCCGTCCTGGCAGGATCAGTAGGAAACGGAAGCTCCCTAGACATAGAAACCACTCCATCCACATCAGCTTCGTGAGAGCCAATTCCCGAACTTAAGTTAACTCTTGGCCACAGAATCCCTTGAGGAGAATCATAAGCCGGCCCTAAAAGTCTAGATAAATGAACTGCTTTGTTCAATATTGCATTACGAGCCTTTTTCGAAATGTACGGCACTGCACCAGAATCAATAATATCTACTGCGGAAACAAGTGCGCCTAAATATCTGATGATTGTCTCAAAAGGATCCACTAACTCGTCTATGTAATGATCGAAATCAAGATCGTTAACAACATAATCGACTGCCCATTTGACTTCTGTGGTAACGTTCATTATCATGGCCGTGGTTAATGAGTCTATCAACGTAGCACCCCAGCCATTTCGTGTAGTTTTAAACCCGCCAGTTACTGGAGTTATTTCATCTTTGCCCCAAGCAATAGAATGATACTTATTGTACGCCCACTGAAATTCGTCTCTGACCGCAGCAGCACGAGTCTGCTCTATATTCTGATCGTTCTGGAAGGACAGTATATCTGATGTACTTGATTTGAATTGATATTGAATTTTTAAAGGCTTCGAGGGTAAAAAGAAGCTTAAAAACCAAATTAAAATAAGAAGCCCAAAAGCTAATCTAAACCACACAAGATTAAATTACGAGGCATCAATACTGAACTGTTGGTCTTACAAAATAGATCGCCGTCGACGATACCACGTAATTCGAAGATATCTTCTAACTCTGCTGGGCTTTCTGGCCACGCTGACCATTGCACAATTTCTGGACAAATATACACGATAAGCTTTAAAATTACTAAGGGAAAAAAGTAATAAATCTTAATAGGATTGGCTCAAATTGGTTAACTTTGAAAATAACAATTCTGCATTTTTTTTGGGTATTCTGTGCCTAGTTATTTTTATATCATGTTTTAATTGGAGATCGTGTGCGGCACTTATGTCAATGCTATAGATACTGCTATGCAATCAGCAGTTGCCCTAACCCAAGAGGTAGTAAAAGCGGTCGCATCATCGTACTTCGGCTGGTCCAAAAGCCGATCGAATGCGATGACATCTTCAAATGATCTTGACATCTTCGAGTATGAGCGTTATGGAAGGCAGATGCTTGTACCAGAATTAGGAAAGTCTGGGCAATTAAGACTCAAAAATTCTCGGGTTCTTGTTATAGGGGCAGGAGGTCTTGGTTGTCCGGCGCTGTTGTATCTTGCCGGCGCTGGAGTTGGCGTGCTTGGAATAGTAGATCATGATATTGTTTCGCTTTCAAATTTGCCTAGACAGACATTATATTCTTTCGACGATGTGGGTACATACAAAGTTGACGCTGCAGTAAAAGCATTGAAGTTGAGAAACCCGCATGTCATGTACATTCGTTACCAACAGCAGATTACACCGGAAAATGCGTTTTCGATCATTTCAGATTATGATATCATACTTGATTGTACAGATTCTCCTATTACAAGGTATCTTATTGGTGATGTTACTCGTATTTTTGATAAATACCTTGTTTCAGCATCAGCTCTGCGAACAGATGCCCAGATAGTGGTCTTGAACACGTCACGTGACTCACCTTGTTATCGCTGTATATTTCCAACTCCACCTTCTGTTATACAAGCATGTTCAGATGCAGGCATACTAGGTCCAGTAGTGGGTATAGCTGGGACTATGCAAGCAATGGAAGCTATCAAGCTGATCAATGGCAAACTTCCTGCTGAATACACATTGACACTTTACAGCCCATTTGGAAGCAAGCCATGGAGGGTTGTCCGCGTTAGAGGAAGGCAGTCTTCATGCGGAGTCTGCGGAGATAACCCCTGGATTTCTCGACGTGGTATTGAAAATCTAACGTTTGATTATAATGAATTTTGTGGAGATGGCGAAGTTTTTCCGTCGTTAGCTGCAGAATGGAGCATTTCCGTGTTGGAGTTAAAAGAAAAAATTAGTGGACCGCATATTTTACTTGACGTTCGCGAAATTACCCAATTTGAAATTATTAATCTTCCAGGATCAATAAATATACCATTAAGCGAGCTCATATGGGGGAATTCTATGATAGACACCTTAATATTGAAAGATCTTCCAATTTATGTCATATGCAGATACGGAAATGATTCAAAATCTGCTGTGGAATGGCTCAGAAAGAGTAGAGGATTTGATAGCGCCTTTAATGTGAAAGGAGGTCTTGATCAATGGACACAGGATGTCGACCGCAATTTTCCAAGATATTAATATTAATGAAATTTATGATTAGTACCAATTTGTAACATAACTACATATATGTGGCAACTATTTTATGATTTTAATTATTGAACGTATGTTAAGTACATTCCTGGCTCTGATGTTCAATGTGCACCCCGACCACGACCGCAGTATTCGTCAGGAAAGAAAAATGAAAATAACTTTAGAATGTTATAATTTATATCTAAACTAGAGCCAAGTAAATGATGAGATTCTTGGTCACATGTTCAAGCTTAGTTTTAAAGAAGTCATATTAACTAAACCTTGACTTTCCTTTTGTTGTTTACTGTTCGCGTTAATGAATCAAGTTAATTATTTCTCCCGAAATGAAACCTCTATTTCGTTAACGTCGATTTTTTGTGAATCATTGAGACTACCACCAATTTGATTATACACTTCAATTAGGTAATGCATAGTTTTAATATCTGTAGGCATTAAAAGATGCGACCGAGTTAAAAAAGCGATAAATCTAGACAAAACTGATCCGATAAGTACGTCACTAACTCGTATTTCTGATGAAAAACGTCTGTCAATTTGCAATATTCGTACTAAAAGCATAGCGGCTGTGCGGTCTAATTGCGAAGAAATAGCCGTGTACATAAACCAATATTGCAATAACATGATCGACTGATAAAGATCTCCATTTTGTACACTAACCCGGTGTCTAAAGTGGACACCGAAGTCGCCTTTAAAGTCTAAATATCTAGCCGACTCGCGAAACTTTTCAATAGAATATAATGACTTCACAATTGAAATCATCTCATATGGAATTAATAAAGACATTCGTTGTAGATTCAAGAGAGTTAAATGTCGCGTGTTTTGATACAGATCAAAAGCCGAAAGTAGTATAGAACAAGCACTCACTACTTCAGATGTATAACCTGCTAATGCCAGTTCACTCAATAAATATGTGTATCTTCGTTTTGTAAGTATTTGCAATAATGTGCATAGTCTAACATCCCAGTATCGTATATTGCTAATTTGTCGTAACTTCTGTGCCATGCGGACTGCTTTGCGCGGGCGTGGTAGCAGTTTAAATGGTTCCGGAGCAGGAAGTGAGGCAATATATTCATAAAATTTCAGCTTTATCAATACATTGTATAAAGTTCGAGGTCTGCTATATTTGACTTTTTGGTGCTTTTTAACAGGCTGAGGCACTGCAAATTTGTCAAAGGATGTTGCGAAATATGCATTTTTAATTGATTCATTCCGTGAAATATGCGGTCTTTTTTCAATGTTGTATCGAACAAGTGAGTATGCCAACTGTTCGATATGTTTATTATCTTGTGCAAAATAATCATAATCTTTGAAAATCTCAGCTAGCCTTTGGTCGATATCTTCATTATTTGTTTCATTTTTAATTGAACTTGATTTCTTCAAACTTGAATACCCGCTTCTAAAATATTCATATGCACACGCTGGCTTGAGTGACAATGAATTTACTAATGAGGACCATTTGCAGGCCCCCAATAAACAATTTCCGATATTCCATCGACTTCCGCGGAGCATGTTCATTTATTTATTCACAGAAATTTATATTTCGAACCGCAAAATAAAACAGATAACTCGAGAAGTTGATCATAATTTAAAACAACAATTTGTTATATAATTAACGTAAATTGAATCATGAACATGGTGGCAAAACATAGACCATTGACAGTCCTTTAATTTCTCAAATTTTTACGAACGAAGCTGTACAAGGTATACGACTTTTCTCAGGGTATAGGGTTTCTGGACTATAACTACGATTGATTTTAAACTAACTGTACTACGTTTTTGATTTTTAAATGTTGAAAAAATTACCGTAAACTTTCCAAATTCTCTCAACAGTCTTTGCTTGTCGTAAAATTCCACCTTTCAAATTTTCAAGGTCGCCGAGGTCTCTTTGCCATTCCTTCCTCATATCAAGCGGGATGCATTCTGTACTATGCCGCAAAACATGAATTTCGCAAAGTAACCTCCCTTGTGCTACATAAGACAGTGTACTTGTAGAATTATTGTCAATCTGGTTAACAGTGAGCAATCTATCAATGGTTCCAAGCGTGCGGACGATATCTCGACCACGTTTTCCGCGATAGGTTATTCCTCTGCCACTATAAAGTCTCTTGACACCAACCAACGACCCATAGCATGCAAGTACGCTAGGAAGTGCAGCCACAATAGCAAAAACAAGTTCTTGTGATTTTAGAAGCTTATCAATGCCAGTGATTGCAACTTCGGCGTCAATTTTCGCCTTCTGAATTTGTATAAGCAGACTTCGCACAAGGCCTCCGCGAATAAGATTGGCGACTGGTGATTTTAATTCTTCTTCATAAACTCTGGAAACAGCAGACATATCACCATCGCGGACTCCTTCTCTAATGATACCAACCTCTTGCGTTGAAAGCTCTGTGGAGGAATAATCTATGGCGAAGTCGACAACCATCCTTTCAAGTGATTCCATATCTGATTCAAGACTTTTTTTTGCAACTATCGCAACTTGCATGGTGTTATCATGCCTTATAGTTGCAAAAACGCTTTTTGCTGGAACAACTACCCAATTATTCCAAAAGTCAATGACGGTCTGCACCGAATCGGTAGCCCATTGAGCGATAGAGGCTCGTCTGTTAAATAGAAAACGTAAAGCAGTACCTCCAAATACGGTAAAGCTAAAGACTGCTGGCCAATAACGTATTATTTGAGAAGGTCGACCAGCAGACATTGCTATACTTGTTTGAAGCTCCACATGCTTGGGAAGTAGTACATTAATTATTCTTAGCAGCCTTTCTGCCATGTTATTTAGAGAACTGCTTTTTTGCAACAACTTTGCAGCATGAAGAACTTCGTGCTCAAATGTTTCTATACTCGTGTTTATTTCATCATTGTGTAACCCTTCTAAAATCTTCTCAATAATTGTAACGCCCTCATCAATAACTTGCAGACTGTCGCTTTCTATGCTAACAAAGGGAGATTCCCCAACCAAAACCCCCAAACTAGCAGATTGTAACTCTCGAAGACGCTCCAATTTGTGTTGGTTTGACTGTATTTCTTTATACGCGTTGATCAATGGAGATGTGAACAATTTTAAAATGGACGATTGAGCGGGGCGAATAAAGGTAAGCTTTATCACATGTTTTCTATGTGCATGAATTGCCTTTCTAATATTCTTGATCCAGCCTCCTAGAGATGGTGACTGGCGAGAAAGCCGATGCCTTGTATCGAGGAAGACATCGTAACTAAACTTGAATAATTGTATTGGAGATGCTAAGTCGTCAGCAAACTATAATAAGCAGAAAAAAAAAAAGGTTCACATACTTTGGACGGAGTAAGTCAAAAGTCCTCCAGTTGACGAGAGTACTGAATCCCAGTAGAATAAGTCTTCTGAAATTGGGAGCGTTTCATTAAGAAGAGTATCTAAAACATGACCATACACAGCTATTAATCCAGCCGTTACAATAAACCATTCAATCTGTTTATATGGCTCATTGCTCAAAGAGTCATCGTATGATTTTAACGACTGTTCATCTTCCAAAAACAAATCTCCACTCTTTTGCACGTTTTTTACTGACTGAGCATACTGGGCATCGCAAGATTGTGCCAGATAATTAGTCAACACTGAGTTAAGTCGAGATAGCGAAGGCAACGGTTCGCCTTTGTGGACCAATAGAGAATTAAGAAATCCAAGAAAGGAGTCTGATAAAGTACCTGAGGCGGCAGTATGTTCAGACTCTGATCCACTTTCGTCATTTGATGGAGTCGATACCCCTTCTTTTGGACCAATTAAAGCTGGAAGAGTACTCGCTGCTAAAAATTCTAATTGTGCCGAAAGCGTTTCAATTTTTACATTAACAATAGTAGACATTGTAATACAGCAATAACTTTCTATTCTATTTTGCACTGGCTAATGGTCTCAAATCTGCTTGCGCAGTCATAGATTGTCATGTTCCCTGATTCGGAGAACAAACGCAGCCAATTTACGCGGTTCAAGCAACGTACACTATTTGTATAATTAACTAACTACGTCATATATACATAGCAAGATGTCGGTATAAACTAGTTATAGACAACATTAACTGAATTCACATGTAATCATACTATTTAATACAGCTATGTTGTAGCATATTGAAAGAGGCTTTTATAAAAAATTGCGTTGCGTACGGTTCAAGATCTAGCACAGAAATCAACTCGTCTAGGAATCAACAAGATCCATCATATATTTTTAACCGGATCAAAAATCATTTTCCAGATGACTTTGTAGAGACAGCAAGCACGCGATTGATGTGCATTGATCGCACTATCTTCGGCTTAAACCCAAACACCCCGAAAGCGGTGATCTTCGCCATCTCTGTCAACAAACGGCCTCCAATTGTGATGATACATTTCCGAATAGCAAATTGTGATCTAAACCCGTTTTGAATGATTTTTTGACTACGAAAATGTGAGTGAGTTCACTGTTTGTGATTGTTTTTGTATCGGGCAACTTAACGTCATAAAGCTCACGTCATAGCAGCTGTACAGCACATACGGATTTCTCTTGCTGCTTGTCACATCTAACTATATATATGACTGCAGCATCCCATAATTGTAGAGGTCTTTGTATTCATACCAGTATATCATACCATCCGATTTAGTACAATAATGCAGTTCAAACAATTAATCATCTTGCTCGCACTTATGGTTTTAGTCGCTGCTCAGACTACGACTACGACTACGATAAGCAGCCTAACTACTACGGAAACTGGCACTGCGTCTGAATCTGCCAGCGTTAGTTCCGAATCCGCCAGTGTTAGTTCCGAATCTGCCAGCGTTAGTTCCGAATCCGCCAGTGTTAGTTCTGAGTCTGCCAGCGTTAGTTCTGAATCCGCCAGTGTCAGTTCTGAATCAGTCAGCGCAACTTCTGCGTCAGGAACTGCCGCGTCTGCATCCGAAACTTCTGCTTCTGAATCCGCCGTTTCAAGTATCGAATCAGCAGCCTCTACTTTGTTGTCATCTATTACTGGTACGTCGGGTTCGGTAACTTCTGAATCTTCCGAGACTGGTACTTCCTCTGCATCGTCTACTGCTGCTGCTACTACTTCTGCTGGCTCAGCAGCAAGTATCATGAGTCCTACCAGTGCTGGCTCTTCATACGCTTCCCTTGTTCTTGGTTTGCTTGCTGTTTATTTCGGAAACGCGTACTAGATAATATATGAAGGTCTTAAGTGTTTAATGGAATAATGATTTGAAATAGGGATGTTTTAATTGAGAGATAAATATTTTTTAATGGGGTTCATAGTAATGTATGTTGGTATACTTCCAAGTTTCAACTTAACCAAAAAACCATTTAATTGAATCAAGCCGTTTTTGATGTATATATAAAACATTATTTTGTAGAACGACAGGGTAGTTTCCCGATTGTTGATAACGATTGCGACGATTTAATAATTCACGTGACGTGGCATTTATAAAATGAAATCGTTCCGCAGAAACAAACGTAATTCCATTTCTTTGAAGCCAGAGTTTTGATGATGATTGCAAAGATCTCTCAAATTGGAAAGACTATTTCAGAAGAGCTAGAGCAATCTAGATTGCAAGCTGAGACAAGTTCCAGAGGGCAATCGCCAGCTTCTCAGACAAGCCGCGGTCCATCTCCGGTGACGAATCCCAGTTTGGAGGCTGCTCAGCAAGATCAAGATGACACTCCTGACAATATTTTGAATACACTTAATCACCCATTAGATATTTCTACAAAGGAAGAGGAAAACTCTACCAGTGATCAGGTTTTGCAACAACGACTTACTAACTCTACATCAGCGTCGATTTCAGTTTCACCAAGCGGTCAACATGAACTCCCCCTAGACATCCGTTCAAAGCTACGCAAACTTTCCAAATACGAAGTGAAGTATCCAGGTATGCATTTTGATTATGATGATTCTATAAAGATGACGCGCTAATTTAGAATTGTTAAGAATTGAAAAATGCTTACGACATTCTGCGAGAGAAAAATCGATTCGTCAACCAATTTGAAAATGTACTTAGAGAGCATACTCCATGTTCCTCAGTTACGGAACCTGAAGCTCTAGTTGAATATCTTCAGAATTTGACATTAAAACAAGAAATGCAAATGGAAGAAATGAAACGAGTAACTAAAGAACGAGACGTTGTTACAAAAGATATTGACATACAGAAGGAGTCAGTTCGAAATCTTCAAGACAAACTACGGGAGTCATTAGATAAAAATGCAAATGCTGATATTGCCATCAATGTCTTGAAAGAAGAGCTAGCAAAAGCAAAGAGTGATGCATCGAATGCAACAGACTTTTCAGATACTCTTAAGACTAAGCTTGAGAATGTAAATTCAGAGCTTGAATTGACTAAAAGTGAGCTTACTTCAATTTCGTCATCATCTAAAGAACTACAAGAACTGCAAGCCAAAAATTCAAAGGTGATAGCCGAACTCGAGGAATTTAAAACATCTTCTAAAGTTTCTTCTGCGGAGTTGAAGAGCAAGATAGAAGAAATAGAACTTTTGAAGGCTAAGATTAGCGAGTTAGAATCTGAGGTTACATCGAAAACTTCGAACTTGAATTTTACAACGTCTGAACTCGGCTCCGCAAAAGAAATCCTTACAAATAAGGAAACTGAAGTTTCTGACTTGCAATCAAAATTAGAGGACATTAAGAAACAATTGCATGAATCAGAATGTAAGATTCAACCTTCAAATAAAGAAGCATTTACAAAGAATCTTCAGTCTCTGTATGAAACCGCTAAACAGAGCAAAGACGAAGCCCAAAAAAAATTATCCGAAGCAAAAACTACAATCTTTGAATTAAATCAAAAAATTTCATCGTTAAACTCTGCTTTGAGTGCCGTGCGGGAGGAAACGACGGATCGTATTTCGAGCTCTACTACTTCTTCAGCACAAGCAATGCCAGTATCGAAGAACAGAAAGAAAAAGAACAAAGCTAAAAATAAAGCCTCTGCAAATGCTAAACAGGACGAACGAGAAACAACGACCAAAATAACTGAAATTGTTCCTGATTTAGTTTCAGAACCTTTTCAAGACGTTAATTCTGACTTGATACTGAAATATAAGGAAAGGATCACTGAATTAGAAGATCAAGTAATTGAGTTCACTGAAATTCGAGAGCAACTAAGTGCCGAAAAAGATAAGAGTAAATACGCTGCAGAAGAAGTAGAAAACCTACGAGACATTGTTCGCAACGTGGGCCAAGAATTAGTTGAAGCAAAAGACAAAATTAAGGATTTAAACATTTCTTTATCTTCAACTGTAAATCGTACGGAACTTTCTGATGTTCAAGAAAAATTGGATGATCTTCAAAAGAAGCATGATGCTGTAACTGCGGAGTACGAAAAGCTAAAACTTGATCATGAGGCTATCAAGACAAAACTTAAACAAGATACCGAACAAAAGATCGAACTGGAAAGAAGACAGGAAGATTCACGAAGCAAAATTGACATTTTGAACAAAGAGATTGTGTCACTAAATAGCAATCTCCAAAAATCAAGTTCGCGTGCAGCGGAACTGTTGACGGCAAAGGAAAAATTAGAATCGGAACTTAATAAGAAAGTCCAATCTTTAGAATATGATTTTAAAGCCATTGAGAAGGTCTCGCAATCTCGGTTTAAAGAAATTAAAGATAAAGATGAGACAATTGAAAAAATACAAGCTGATTTACAATCATCGAAAAATGAAGTTTCGAAACTCAGACAGTATCAGACAAACACTATTCCAAGGTTGAAAGACCTCGAAAGACTTGAAAAAGTTGAACGTCAGCTGAAAACAGATATTAGTACCTTGAGAGTTAGTATTTCCGAGCGTGATACGGACTTGGTTAAGTTGAAAGGTCAAATTCGAGATTATCAGACTTCTAAGAGCAAGGCTGAAGAAATATTATCCACAGTCAGTCAAAAATTGCATGTTGCCGAGACGGATAGCAAAAATATCAGCGAAGCAGCAGAACGTCTTGCGAGCGATAAGTATTCTTTACAACAAGAATTATCTGGCTTGAAAACGCGAGCTCAAAACTATTCTTTAAGTATTTCGAGGTTACAATCTGAGCTAGAGGCCAAAAAGGAAGATGTTCAAATTGCAGAGGCTGAACGGGTGAGCGCAAAAACAATGATGGAAAGCTTACGAGAACAGACATCCGAAATGGCAATGCAGAACAAGGAATACCGCGATCGATATGAAGCATTAGAGCAAGAGCTTGCAGAAGCACATCGCTTACTTCTTGAACGTGCTCGAGAAGCAACCACGATTCGCCGTTTATTGACTGAGGCAGAAGAGAAGCAAGAGGGAGTTGTTCGTGAGTTTAAAGAGCGAATCGATGTTGCCAGTGAAGAACGTGACCGCGCGGAGAAGGAAGCGGTATCAATTTCAAAGCGGAAAAGCAGAGATATTGAAGAGATAAAAGCAAAAGGACGGGAAGTTGAAAGAAAACTAGGACTTGCTGAAGAAGAAAGGTCAAAGTTGACTTCGGAATTGAACGATTTGCGATCTGCTAGAGAGCGCGCTGAAGAGAAAGCTCAGCTCGCTGCAAATGAAATGGAAGAAACTCGCAAGGTGCTTACAGAGCTTCGATCTGCATTGGTAAGTAACCTAAAATGTTCAATGATAATTTTTGATGATTTTTTTCTAATAACTTTACAGGAGACAACCGAGACTCAGCTTGAAGAGTCTGAAAAATCTCGCCAAGAATCGAAACGTGTAGTTGAAGATTTTCAAGAAAAGATAGATCGCTTACAACGTTCTAATAACAAACTGTCAGAGGACATTCGAACATTACAAGCTTTCCGAGTCACGGCGGATGCGTCCAAATCACCAAAGACAAGCCGATCAGTCTCGAGCTTGTCACTTAGCATTGCTTCAGCTAGAGAAAGGACCGGCAGTACTACAGGCTCTACATATGTACCTTACGAAGAAAACGAAAACCTCAGCATTCCGTATATTAAAAACGTATTACTGGGTTTTCTTGAGCGGAAGGATCAGCAACAGCAACTAATGCCTGTTGTGTCGACTATCTTGCAATTTGAAGGGAATGACGAGCAACGGTTTATATCAGCGTTACAAACCCAGAAAAATTGAGATATTGATAATTACAATTGAAAAACAAGTTTAAGTATTTTTTGTTGGGCATGTTATGTATTTGCATGTCTATGTACTGCGTCGAAGATACGGTGACAACAATGTTCATCTACAAATAAAAAAAAAAACTTTCTAATCGATGTATTAATGTATAATGATTTGACGGATAATTGGCATGTATCTTACTTTATGTGTCAACTTCTGTTTGTTTTGTCAATTCTGTAGCATTCGCTTTGTCAATTTCAATCGCCGAAAGGCCATGATCGCTTTGTTGTTTCTGATCATTCTCATACAGATAGTCTGAGAATTTCATCCCTCCATAGGCAAATGCCATCGTAGAAAAGCCAATCCACAGCCGTCCAACTAGTGGTAGATTGTTATATCTGGCCCAGAATGATGACATACTTCAGAACACCTAGTCGCATTGAAGGTGCATTGTGAATAATTCTACGTAATACACACAAATCATTGGATTAAACCCATCCATGTTAGTCAGGGTAACTTAACTCTACATCCTAATACCCAATTTCATTCTTTATCTTATCCCAAATTATGTAAACACCAGCACCAAAGTAAATATAGTACAACATAACAGCTCAAAACCACCCTAAAAATACAAAAATGTAATGACCACCCACCACACGGCAAAATAATTAACCAAATAATTTTTCGATAGTAGACTGCTTTAATATTATTCTCTTTGTTAAGATTTCATGTCTTTGACTAGGCAACGACATTCTTAAAGATTCTGGGTTTCGGCCCATCCAATATCGCTCTAATATATCAATAGCCGCAAGCGCATCCACGTCGCTTACTGACTTATATATGCTTTGAGTCTTGGGTTCTTCTGATTGAGGGGGAGAAGATAAAACCATAACATTATTGATTGCACTTTGTGTAGATAAAGAATGCTCTTGAGAGTTGTGCTCTAAATAAATTTCCGCCGTGTTTGCATACAAGCTGCCAGCCTGCTGAACCTGTTGCGGTTGATGTTCCTTATCCATGCGTTGAATTCCAGCCAATTTTTCTGCTTCTTCATGAATCTCTTCCACGATTTCTTCAATTGATGGAACTGCAAAAATGTCATCATCCGTTCCATTCAAGACTCTCAAAGTATGATCATCGTATTTGTTTTGTTCTTGCCGTAATCCACTCCGATTAGATACTACCGAAACACCATAAACGTCTTGAGGCGCAATAAATCCCTGGTAAAGTCGTCCAGTTTGTTGAAAAACTATTTGTCCCTCATGCGATTGCGTATCGACCAATAGATCGTTTTCACGTTGGTGTGTCGAAATTTGACGTTTGGATGCCGCATTTGTAAACTTATCAAATACGAAACTATCTGAAAACAGTCTACAATTAGTAAAACAATCCGAGATGGCTTCAGATTGAATGTCTTCCCGCCAAGCTTGCGCGATAATATTCATTGCTTCGAGCGTGCTGACAAACATTCGGTCGTCTCCATGTTCAATTCTGCCGAGCATGATTTCTGTAAATCTTCGGCGATAAAATGCCTTTAAAATACGAGTAATACCAGCGTCACATGGTTGAATTCCAACAGAAGGTGTGGCAGGAGGCAAAATCAATAACTCGGTATTCAAGAGTCTTTCGTCAAACGAAATATGTGCTTCACTATAGTCGACGATTAAAAGAACGTTTCTGCCTTCCATGCACGCATCAAACCAATGAAGATATTTTTTGAATAAAGAAGCGGTCATTTTTGATGACTGCTCATATACATACGAGATTCCCATTCCAGACATTTCAACATCACGAAAACACCGAGGATCTTGAAATCTACCAATGGTCCAACAAGGAAGCTTTTCTCTACCATCACCATTTGTGCATAACGTAATTGTCATTCTTTCTTTCAATATTCCCGGGTAAGCTCCAGATTGCCTTTCTTGATTTTCAAGACCATTTGCAAACCTATTGGCAAGAATGGCATTTCCAATCGTTTGATAAAATAATATAGTCTCATCCATATTGAAAACATCTTTTAGTGAGTATTGTGATAATCGAGCACGAATAGCTGGTAGCTGTTCCTGAAATGAACGCAGTCTAAGCAACTTGCCTATCGATGATTCATGCGTCTTGAAGTTCTTAATGTTGTGACGAACTTTAAACCTTGACAACCACCCATCAGAAAAATTAAAAGCGTTATCTCCAGCAGCAGGATAGAGAATCTATGACAAGAGTTAATGATATATGTCGCATACACTGAACTGGCGTCAATTACCTTGAAAAAGTATAAACCTTGTTGTTTAAGAATATTCCCGTCTATCGGAACAAGACCTTTGTACTCTTGATACCATTTAGACAAAGCATCTTCCATTAACGGAAACGTAACTTTTTTCAATCGTTTTAAATTGGGGTCAGAATCAGCAGTAAAATCAAGAATATCGTTCTTGCGCTTCAAACATCTGGATACAGCAGCTTGGGAAGGCGTTGCATTAAATGTCTGCTTGAACCATTCAATAAGTTCTCGCTGACTAGAATCTGGATGAGAAACAGCATATAAACAAAGTTGACGTCGCTGTTCATTTGTCATGGAGAAGTTCACTTTCTCACCGGCAACGCGCGCACTCGGTTGAAAAGCAACACCATTGCTAGAATCGATTTGCACGTCGTGAACAGGTTCCAGCGTCGCAAAAGTCGACATGGTCCAGTAAAAGTAACGACCAATTTGACCTTCTCGCTGTACCGTATAATAACTTGTAAAACGTGATAATTGTACGTTATCTTTGTATAGTTATAATTATAACTTTGCTCGTATATAAAAAAAAAGTAATCACGTGACTTTATTTTCCAATTAAGGAAGGTGGTTGCCTTTCCCGATAATTGTGTTGGGGCGAGTGCGCGAAAGCATCGTACAAATTTTCTCTTAAACTCTTTAAGTCAAATATCACAAATAATAAGCATTAGCAACAATGCCTGACCTTGCTCCGTGAGTGGATGAAAGAGTCATAATTATGTTTGCTATTACTGATTTTTATTGAATCAATTTAGGAAACAATCAAACTGGGAGGACGATGATGATGAGAATGGTTTCCCAGCGCCCCTTGTGACCAATAACACTGATGGGACGAAGACCGTGATTTCATACAGGATCAATCCAGAGACGGGAAAAAAAGTGAAGGTTACACAAAAGATTAAAACTACGGTTGTTACGGAACACGTTAATCCTGCCGTGGCCACGAGAAAGAGATGGTCAAAATTTGGCTTCGAGAAAGATAGTGCTCCTGGTCCTAATTTCAAGACTACGAGTGTTGGAGAAAACATGGGCTTGAAATTTGTAATTGGCTGGAAGGTATTTTTCATTAATTTTCTTTTATTTTTTGTGTATGCATAACAGAATGCTAATCTACTGTTTATAGGAAAGTGAAGATAAGAAGGCTGCTGAGGAAGAAAAGAAGAACACTCCAAAGGTTCACTCAATCACGTGCAGAAAGTGCGGAGGCGATCATTTTACAAGAAGTTGTCCATACAGCGATCGTCTTAATGTGCCAGATGTGGCATCTGAAACGAGCAACTCGACTACTCCTCGTACTGCCACTCCTGAACCAACAGCATCCAAGCATGCTGTTTATGTGCCTCCTCATCTCAAGAACCGTGCCAATCGTGGCGAAGGTGAGAGAATGTCGTCATTCCGTGATAGAGATGATAGTGCGACTCTTAGAGTATCCAACATCAACGAGTATGCTACTGACGAAGACCTTGGACGACTATTTGAGCGATATGGTAGAATCCAGCGATTGAACTTGGTTAAAGAGAGAGAGACGGGACGGCCCATGGGTTATGCGTTTATTAGCTATTATAAGGTTGAAGACGCGGAGAGGGCACGCCAAAGACTCAACGGACATGGTTTTGAGAATCTTATTTTACGGGTGGAATTCTCGAAGAAGACTTAAAAAGAAAAGAAAAGTAAAGTTGGTTACGGCTATATAGTTTCAGTAATAATCGTGATCGTTTTATTTGTTTTGAACATTTTTATTTTGTTCTTCGGAATGCGATACTGGAAATACTCTGCCCTTTTACTCCGCCAAACTCAAACACTGGATATTTTACTGTTTTCCAAACTTCAAAGCCATCAATGTCCATAATTTTCCGTAATTCGTCTTCAGTAAAATTGCAACTTGTAATGAAGACAATACCGCCTAGTTTCACAATCTTGTCTCTTATTGCTTCAGGATAGAGTTGTACTCCCGATTTGCCATTTCGTATCAGCTCGATATTAAGAGCGATTGCATCTAGGGTTCCTTTGTCCAAGACCAAGTCCCAACCTTGATTTTCTGAATTTTCAGGTAAATTTAAAAAATCTAGTTGTTCAAATTCAATATTTGAGTCCGGATCTTCAACGTCCCCGTCGATGATTTTTTTATTTAGAATCTGTCGAGCAAAATCAACACTAGACTGTACATAGTCGACGCCTTTTAGGCGGGCTCTAAATCCCACCTCAGAGCGTACTCTAAATACTAAATGCCCATTCCCAGTACCTAAATCTATTACTGAAGTAGATTTTAAACTTAACGGCAACTCGTTAGTTGAATCATCTGACGAGGTGTTTTCAATTAAAAAATCAATAATTTTGTCTTCCGCATCTGCATCATCAAACCAAATTTCTCCTTCGTCGTCAGAATTTTCTGCAAAATTTTGCTGTTCCAATTGATAAAATTTATCCCAACTAAATTTATTCAAATATAGTCATTAGTCAACCAGAAAGAAAAAAAAATAACCCCGACTAGTTTTAAAACATTGCTTGACTGACTATTCCTTTGTCCCTAATTTGGACGAATTTAGAGGTAGCACGGTATCTCCCATTCCCATTACGAGTTTTTTTAAAAAAAATACTATAGTAATGTTAAAAGCCATAAAATAAACATCATTTAAAAAAAATTTACCTGGATGTACAGGTTTCGATTATACAGAGGTTTTTTTAGTGAGATTTACAGTTCAATGTGCTACTTATAGTTATACAGTATGCAATTTGTGCAATACACGGTTTTTTCTTCAGGGGCAACGAACGAGTGGTAAATTTATATATATACATGCAAGACAAACAAAATATCACGAAAAATAATCAATCCTAATTTACATATAAATGATAAATATTAACGTACTCGATAGTGTCCTTACAAACCATTCATAATTCAAAAAGCGTCCAAGAATAACACCGTATAATACGAAATAAAACAACCAAAAACAAACCAATAAGCCATGGAATATCCAAAAAATGTCAATTTCAACATCAATCATATTTTAACCATTACTACCCTCACTACTTCCAGAAGCAGTACTGTCATGATACATCTCGACATGTACGGATCGGTGGATCTTAAGCATACCCATTTCAATGTCTTTGGCAAGATTTTCAAGGCGATTGGAAGCCTTAATGCCTTTGAAGGATTTCCATAGAGGCTCGCCATGTTCAAATATCTCATCCATCTCTTCAAGAGTACGTTGCTTGGTCTCAGGAGCAGTCAAAAAGATATGAATGAATGCACAAACATTAAAAGCCCCAAAAATAATAAAAACCCGCCATTTAATCGATCGTAGAAGAGGAGGGACTGCAAGACCGAGCGCAAAATTTGCTGCCCAATTAGAAGCAGTAGCCAAAGAAACAGCTTTTGCCCGAATTCGCATAGGCATAATTTCAGGAGGATATGTCCAAGATACAGGCCCCCACGAAATAGCAAAAGAAGCCACGTTGAGGTATGAACATGCTAAAATAGTTCGAGTTACAGCTGGATGGTCTCTAACAACCCATGTAAATGGCTGGTTTGGAATTGGATTGGGTTGACCAAAAGTTTTAAGCAGACCACCCATGACGAAGTGCCAGAGGCCCATGAAGACTGCACCTAACAGGAGAACCGGACGTCGGCCCCATCGATCCATCCATAATATAGAAGGGATGGTCATGAGCATATTGATAATGTACTGGATCGAGGATGCCAACAGGGTATTGGTCTGACCAGCGGAATCGAGAACGTAGACAATATAATACATAAGAACATTAACGCCACAGAGCTGAGACCATGTCTGAACCGAGATGCCTAAAAACATCCGCCTTCTCATCTTTTTTGAAAATAGCTCCCTTAATGAACTAACTTCCTCTTCACGCTCAAACCTGATCTGATCTTCAATTTCTTTATATTCTGCAAGAACTAAAGGGTCATTGATGTCGTTGTTGTTGGTTCTGAGAAAAGCAAGAACACGAAGAGCTTCATCCCATCTATCTTTGGAAGCCAGCCAACGCGGTGAACGAGGAAACCAAAACAATCCAATGAATAGAATCAACGCGGGTATAGCTTGAACGGCCCAGGGAATTCTGAAAGCAGCTTGTGAATTCAGAAAGGAACAACCGTATTGAATGAAGTATTGAATCATAATACCCCAAGTAATTGCAAATTGTTGAAGAGAGACCACCCGACCTCGAATAGTTCGAGGAGCAATTTCTGACTGATATATAGGAACCAGGGATGATGTTAAGCCTACACAAAGGCCAGCGATAACTCTGCCAACCACGAGCATGGCCACGTTAATCGAGGCGGCTTGAATCCTGCAAAACAATTACAAAAAAATTCACACATATAAAGCGCGTCTATACACATACACAGCGCCAATGCACCAAAGAACAGCACCGATTTGAATGGCAACTTTTCGAGAAAGCCTGAAAAGGATGAGGTCATGTCATGCCAGATTAAATAAGAGCACACACCTGTCACCCAGAAACGACGAGGAAAGAGCACCAAAAAGAGATCCAGCAGCCATGGCAGACGTTATACCACCTTGCCGAGTTCCTAGGGGGTTACCATAATAGGTTTTGTACTGATCAGTGCCGAGGACTCCGGACATGGACGAGATATCGAAACCGAACAAGGCACCCCCCAGGGCCGCAAAGGCCGAAATAGTGTACACGTTAAGAAGGCGGACCATGACAGGACAGCCACCGTTGAGGTGAAACGAACACACCGTAGGGCTGAGATATCGATTGAGGGGGGGCTAGCTAAATGAGTGTGGGGACAATCAATTAAACATAAAATTCAACATCGTAACACAAGTGTGAAGAATTAATTACATAACTGTCATGCGCGCATCATGTGAAGTTGTTTTATGTGCACAAGTGCACATGCAGGCGCGGCATAAATAGCCAAACAACGCCACAGTTAGTTACAAGCCGCACGATGGTTGCCATTGTTTATTTTTGTCGATTAACAACTATAGCTAATAGTATAACTAATAGTAAGTAACTAATAGTAACTCTATTAGTTATACGTTTATATGCAAGTCGAACAGAATGCCTTCGAGGCGTGCTTCTCGTGTTATCCGGAAACCACCGCTGTGGTCACGGATCTCGTCATATCCGTTTGATCTTTATCTTCGTGCTAACGAGAAATTAGAGACCATTGATTGGGATAAGCTCTCGCTCTCTGTATCTCTTCCGCTCGGCGTTGGCCTCGACTTTATCCTGGTTCTTTGCAGACTTTCCATTGCTGCGCTTGACGTCCAACAGGATGAGCGCAACAAAGTTTTCATTGATAGTGCACAGCTCAGAAACAGCAAAGCAGCTTCCGCAGTTTTAGTCGGACGTGGTGCCCGCAGCTTCCGCAATTGGACAATTGCCCTGGTACGTAAAATAAAAATGTTTGGTGGAAAATTCAATCTCACGCTATTACTAGCTTTCTACGATTTCTATAATTATTGTTATAGCCAGTGTTGTGAACACATTCTATGTTTTTTTCAGATACAAGACTTACACATTTTTTGGAAGAGCACAAACAGATTTAAAACTTGCAAGTACTCCCACTGCACACATTGCTTCTGTCAGTCTTTCTTCTCTTGACGATAGTAATAATTCTGAAAAACATTATGGATCCCCATTTACAAAGTTCATGTATGCATTATAAAGCAAGTTTATAAAAAAATTAGCAGCCAACTAATAATCTTTTTTTATAAGACCACGAGTTCGTGGCAAGCAGTCTCGAAGCTCCACTGAACATCAAGTATGGGAAATACGCATGTGGAACCCTCATTTGTTCAACCTTTACTTGTTTACATATTTTTCTCCTGTGGTCACATTTATACTCTACACAACATCTTATACAACTCTATTCAAAAACCTGATTCTATCAGGTTTCACATCCATTCAGATTTTTTTCCTCGTTCGTTTTTTTCTCCAACAAGTTAACGACAAATCTCTTGTATTTGGAGAGATGTTTGACGAATATGAAAAAAAAGTTGTCCGACCCAAGATGTCTGCTAAGCGCAGAGATGTCGCAATAGGTACTGATGGCAACGTTGAATTTTCAACTCCTGCTCTTGATCGGACGTTTACTACTCATAGCATATTACCTACACGCAGCCATTCCGACACTCCTAGTTCTGAAAGCCCGTTTTCGAAAACATTGCAATTTGCAACTATAAGACAGACTCATGTGCCTGATAAGCAGATTCGTGGCGCTTGGAACGGCAGCCCGTTGAAATTTAGACCTGCTGGTTATACACCTTCAACTCCTGAACCCGGCAGATCGTATCAGCCATCACCACTGTCCAAATATACTCGAAAATAAATAACTTAATATCTTGCAATAATGTATTAAAACATGTAATGTATATGTATATCATAACATAATATATCTTGATTTTTATTATGCTACGGGTGCTTCTTGCCCTTCCAACCGTTCTACCACGGCTTTCATTTCTTCATCAGAATATATTCTAAATCCTTGATCCTTCGTCACACTTGACAGTTGCACATTTTTAGCATCTAACTTCTCCTCCATGACTTGTTTCAATGTCTTTAGGATTAACAGTTCAGCTGCCGCTAGAGTCAATGACTGTAATCGATTCAACGTTAGATTTAATTATCCCTTATTTCATCCCAAAAAAAAAAACAAAAAAAACATACGCTGTGGTACTCATTTTGCAATTCCGCTTGTGCTCCTTCGCTTCCACTTCCAATTGCCTTCGCATCGTAACGGTAAAATGTCCCTGATGGTTCTGCATAATACAATTGAGGACCATTCTCATCAATACCAGCAATCAGCAGAGCCACACCGAAAGGCCGAGACATCACTCTTTCTTCACCGTCAGCTCCTTCGCCAAATCGGAGAGCTAGATCGCAGACTGCTTGGGTAACTGATTCAACCTTAATCGGCTCATCAAAATGTAATCGGTGATTCTGTATTACCATCTGCATTAGTAACCTAAGCAAGACAAACATAAACAATACCTGTACCAACCTGCGTTTCAACTCGAGCATGCTCAATTAATGTTCTGGCATCAGCCGTAAGCCCACTTATAGCTGCACCCAGATGGTAATCAATCTCAACGATCTTTTCGATCGACGATGATTCCAACAATATTGAAGTTGCTCGCTTCTCCACTCCTAAAATTACACCTTCTGAAGTTGCAATACCAATCGCGGTCGATCCAAGCTAGTATTACCAATTAGATTTTTTTTCCGTGACGCCGTTGAAACCTCGTTCACACTAACCTTGATTGCTTCCGTAGCATACTCGACTTGAAATAAACGACCTTCAGGAGAAAAAGTGCTTACTCCTCGATCGTACTCACTTCTTGTTAAAAACATGACTAGTTTCTTATTATATTTATTAATATTTTTCTTGTCTAGGATTGATTCTTTGCGTGATTTCGTTCGATACTCTTGAAGATGGTGCGAGAGATATTGGTCAGAAGCTGACTTGCGCTCTCAGCAGCCGTACTTATATCCGGGTAATTCATTTTAACTAATTGCGCGGGCGCGCTGGATGGATTTCATTGTTTACGCGCTTTGCCCAGCACGCAAAACAAGCAACCCACATTCAGGCAGCTTCAAGAAGATTTGTCGTTTTCTTGTCGTGATGTCTACTGAGCTTGAGAATGGCTCATTACCTTACCGACGTGCACATTCTGTGCTGGAAAAAGAGGATATTTTGCTTAAAGATTGGACAGTTCACACTCAACGCGCGCCCAGGCTCGTTACCAAATCTTCAGATGATGTCAAAATAAAGAAAGAAATGCCAGAGGTTGATAATCTTAGTTTTTAACTTGATGGATTTTGATATTTATTAATTTTTTAATAGGGTCTACCAAAGAATGCTCTATCGAAGTTACAGCTCGAGGGATCGAACAGCGACAAAGTGTCTTCGTCCCATGCTTCAGAGACTAGACCTTCGACAACGTCTCACAAAACGCGTTCGTTATTTTTTTTTTTTCCTTTTACCCTTAGTTTTTACTAATTTTGTATGCAGAATGGTACCCGGAAGTCAAATTACTTAACTCATCGGTTTCTTCTCTTGGGACTCGCATCACTTCACCACCTCTGTCATATCAGATCTTTAGTCACAAGCGTCCATTACCCCTTGACAAGATGACCACCGAGGTACAGCATGCAACAATTATGGAAGATTTATTATATGTTTTAATGGTGAGCTTGGAAACAGAGTACTGAATATTTTTTACTCTAATCAACTTAGGGTACTGAGGGTCAATATATACGATATCATGAACGATACAATCCGACCGTCGAAACCAACAGAATTGCTGGCCCTGAGTTTAGGCTTGCTAAAGGGCTTGATCCAAGTCTTCGTGATTTGACAAAGATTCTTCTTAACATGGCCACGCACTATTCTAGCATTGAAGCTTTTATTGAGTTGCAAAGCAAAGTCGAATATGGGGTTGTCAATCATGCATTGTGCGCGGCCATGCGCAAAGTGCTCCGAGAATATCTTAAATTTATAACAGATATGGAATACAGGATGTTGACGGATTCAAATTTTTCTCTTAATCGGTTTCACGTTGAAACCTTAGACTTTTCGCGAAAGTTGCAAGAGATTTATTGGATTGTACAAAAAATAAATAAAAAGGAAAGTAATGATGAAATATATGATAATGATAATGGTGCAATGACAGACTTTGACAAGATCATGGAAACGTTAAAGGCAAACGATGGCGACCTGAATGTTTTAAACACTCTCGGAATATCAAAGACTACGTCAACGATTAAAAAAGGAGGTTATGTTATTAAAATTTTAACAGAGAGGCTATACTCAGTTTCTGGTGACCCTTCGGCAAAAGAATTGTTAACGATTCTACTACGCGAGGCTTCAAAGCCATACATGAAAATGCTAAATAAATGGCTTCATCGGGGTATCATCTCAGATCCTTTTAATGAATTTTTAATAAGAGAACAAAAATCTATTCATCGTCAAAGACTTGACGAAGATTATACGGATGAGTATTGGGAAAAGAGATATACAATAAGGAAAGAAGATTTGCCACCTCAAATAGCAGATTCTCGTGTATGTGATAAGATCTTACTTGCAGGAAAATTTCTCAACGTTGTAAGGGAGTGTGGCGGAGTAGATGTCAGTATAGAGATGAAAGATGCGCCCGAAACAATTGATGATCCCAGATTGTTGTCAAAGATAAACGCAGCGTACGCACATGCAAACGGAAATCTTTTGTCGTTACTGTTGAACACTCACGAGCTTGCAGCTAGACTCACATCTCTCAAACATTATTTTTTTCTTGATCAGGCAGATTTTTTTACAAACTTTTTGGATGTCGCATGGCATGAATTGAAAAAACCGATAAAAAATGTTTCTGTTTCTAAGCTTCAGTCTTTATTAGATCTTACGCTACGTCAACCAGGTAGTATTACTGCTGTTGATCCGCTTAAGGAAGATATTTCACTGCAGCTCAATGAAGTTAGTTTGACAGATTGGTTAATTAGAATCGTAAGCGTGAGTGGCTTAGATCCTACCGATTTGGTACAAACAGGTTCGTCAATAGCTCTCAACAAAAACACAATTGAGAAGGATGACAAGAAGTCATTGACTGGAATTCAAGCGTTACAGTTTGATTTTTCTATTCCGTTCCCGCTATCGTTAGTTATTTCAAGGAAGACAATACTGAGGTATCAACTTTTATTTCGTCACCTTGTTGCTTTGAAAAATCTCGAGCAGCTTTTAGGTTTAGCGTGGTTGGAAACTACTAAAAATGCTGGTTGGATTCAAATTTCGAAAAGCAGGCAATTGCAAAAATGGAAAGCCAAAGCTTGGAATCTTCGAGCGAAAATGCTAGTATTTATTCAACAAGTGCTGTATTTTTCTACAACTGAAGTAATGGAACCTAACTGGTCTTCACTGATGTCGGGCATAAAAGATATCAAAACAGTCGACATTTTAATGCAGAACCATGTTGATTTTTTGGATACTTGCTTGAAAGAGTGTATGCTGACCAACGCAAGACTGCTACGTGTCATGGCTAAATTAATGTCTGCATGCAAAGGGTTTGCCTTGTACGTTGCTCAGCTTTCCAAAAGCATGTCTTCCATAACTTCAGAGATAGAAGCTGAGGACGGATTAGAAAAAGTTGAAAGACTTTTCACCGTACTTCAACAGTACGAATCTAATTTTGATCATAATCTTAAGGTATTAATGGATGCTCTCAATTATTATGCGGCGACCGAAACGGTTGTCTTGCTTAGTCTTTGTGCCAGACTAGAAGTGTGCATGACTGGAGAGACAAGAATTAGTAGTGGTATATGATCAATGTTTATATGTTCAGTTAGTTTGAGTTGTATTATATTATTTTGTTCTTCAAGTAATCTCCAATATTGCATCCACATGACCCCGAAATAATTAATTTTTCTCAAAAGAATAAATGTCATTTGACTTTTTTAAAATGGGTCAGGTCGATAAATTTATCAAATCTGCATTGACTGCATTAATAATCCCCGGGTCAATTTTGAATACCAACTAGTGGAGTAACATACGGGCAATCGAATATTACGGAATCCAATTAGTTCAGATCAGCACAATTATATTGTAAATATTCCAAATCGTAGTGAACGTTCAAATAACTCGTGTACAAGATGGTATTACATTAAATCTTAAAACGCAATAATTTCGTCAGTGCTTCTTGCTCATGTGGTCCTAATCGATGAAACACAAGTCACATAAATCAATTAATTCGACACAAACACTGCTGGACCGGCAATGATGTGATCATTTAGAATGGATATGTCAAACGGTGTAACAGGCTGGTCCGTATCCGTGATAACAACATACACGGATCCGCTGATTAATGGCGTACGTGACGTTGGAAATAAAGCTACCGAGGGCAACGAAGCAGATGCTGTCCAACCAGTTGACGAGTTACTAAAATTGATCAATTCAGTGTAGGTAACGTTTATTTGCGAAATCCAAGCCGCGAATCTTGGCTGGCCAAGTGCGTGTGAGCTCGTGGTATAGGTACGATTAGGACCGACCGCATTACCAGGAAAATCAGCGGTGAAGTTAATCGTCGTATTTTCTGTACCAGGCAAAGGAATACTCGATGGATTCGGAGTTGTAAAGTTTCCAGTAATTCCAGCGAGTGTCCAGTTGGACGTGGCGTTAGGAGCGTTTGTGATGTTCAGCGTGGGAAAATTTTGCCAAACAAGTCGAGGAGTTAACTGCGAGCAACCAGTAATATAACGAGAAAGAAGGGACCATCCTAAAGATTGAGAAATTGCAGTTTGAAACAAGGCTGGGGTCGGAAAGAGACCTTCGAATGCACGAAGAATAACATTCTGCCTTGCTTCCGCAGTCACGGACAATAACAACAACTGAGCAGCCGGCCGCGAGTCTAAATGCTCGAGAAACCCATTCACGGTTGCTTCACCCCAACTCGTAAGCTTGTCCAAAAACGTCACGAATCCAGAAACGTTCGTAAAGGGGAACGCGTAATCACATTCGACAATGCCAGATGGCCCAAGTATGCTCTGCAAGAGTTGAGTATGACCAGATTCTTGATCTGCCAAAAATTGAACCAAATCGAAATCAATACTACTAAGTCCAACTTGTTCAAAATCGGCAACCGTGAATAATTGAAGTATTTGTCGAAAAGCTTTTTGTTCAGCTTGCTGCTGATATAGAGACAAAAGAAGCGACTCGTAATCATAATCACTGAAAGGATGATACACAGGCGCAGTCACATTTGTAGTATTTGTTCCGAGACCACCTGCCGGAGTAAACGGCAGGGGCTGTGGGGAGGTAAGATTTCCTGTCGCATTATACGACCCCGATGTTGCGTTTATCAAGAGAAAACCAGTTCCATGAGGATTCAGCGCACTTGAAGTAACATTACCGGCAGTTTGACACATCACCTGAAATGCTCCAGTGATAATTGCACCAATTAGGAAAGCAGCAAATTTTGTTGGTGAATCCATATTAAACGCAAGTATAGTCGATTTTGTTGTGTATCAAGGCAACCAACAAACAAACAAACAAAAAAAAAAAAAAAAAAAAAAAAAAATACAGAGAAAACACGAAACCTTTATATTTGCAAGGTACAATGGTCAATCATACAAGAGTTTACGTCAACCGACCGAACACCGCAAAGCATGACAACATGAGATGCATCTTGTGGGGTAATGACCGGCAATGTAAATCAAACGTCACCAATTCCCGATCCAGAACATATAAGCCATGTGTAAATCTAGCTTTCAAGAAAGAAAAAAGTTCCTTTTCAAAAGTTCACAATATGGCAATGATAAACATTTCTGTTGTAACTGAAATGTAAATATTTACAAAGCTTATATATAGTAAATTGATTTAAAAGATGTAGTATGATTTTCTGAGAGATGAAATATTTTGCAATTTTTTTGATTAGCGCGTGAAGCAGAACTTAATAAAGCAATTAAATTTTAATGCTTAGTTCAAATTCTTGAGTAATTGACCCTGACTGAAGTTATCCAAGAAGCGCTTCCCTTTGAGGTTCTGGTTCAAAATGAAGTTGAGATAATGTTAAGATCTAAAATAACCTCTGTAATTTTTATTTTCAAAATTGCAGCACATCTGCACACGACGAAACCTTTATTAAATACTTATAACCAGAACACCTTTATTAAGCTAACTACAAATAGTAGTGTAATAATGGAGCACATCAATGATGAAGAGTCACTTTTGAAATATGCAAATAAAATTTGTCTTTTAACAGATGGTTTGTAAGATTTATTCGCTACAAGTTCTCAATTACCACGTCATACGTATTTCTTTTACACATTTAAAAAAAAAAAAATAAAATAAAATAAAATAAACCCCAAATGATAAAGTGTAAACAAGTATTTCCATTGAAATATCTATGATTTAGAAATTAAACCGGAATAACGACTTTTGCAAACTGCAGCAATGAATGAGCCCAGAAAGAGATTGGAAGCAGTGAAGCCAAACATTGAAACATAACCCGATGCTGATAGGATAGTGCCACCAATAGGAGCACCTGCCAATGCTCCTAATGATGCCACAGCTCCAATGCAACCAATTCTTGTGCCAACTTCTGAAGCCGGCGAAATCTTTGCCGCAAGATAAGTATACGTGCCCATAATTCCTCCATTAGAAAATCCATAAAGAATTGCAATAACAATAATGGAAGGCTCAGTAATACAAAACATCCAGCCTGGCGCACATACAATACCCATAAATGCAGTTACGATAATGAAAACAGAAAAATGACCTATATAATCTGCAAAAAAACCGGTAACAAGTCGTCCAGCGAATGCACCAGCACTAAAATAAGACACCAAGTAAAATGCAGATGTAGGTGAAACACCATTGTCCGTTGCGTATGATGAGATAAATGCAAGTGGAATAAATTGACCGAGAAAGACAAACAAAATTGACACCGCGTAAAGACCAAAAGTTGGCTCCTTAAAAGGATCAAGATAATATCTAGTAAAGCCATGGGATTTTGTGGTAATAGCCGGAATTCTTCTCGTGAGTGTAAACACGGACACAATGGAAACGGCGAAGATGACAGCAGCTAAAGCGTACATTGATACTTGAAACCCAGCCCGTTCTATAACAACATTGAAAATAAGAGGCTGCACAATACCGCCCACGGCTGTTCCTGAAGTCGCAATACCTGAAGCAAACCCAAGTCTTTCTGAAAACCAAGATGAGATACATGCTGTAGACGTATAGTACAAAAACGATGCTCCAAGAGCCGAACAAATGGACTGTGATAAAATTAACTGATAATATTCCGTGCTTGAGCCCATGGCAATTATTCCAGCCGTGACAAGAATGCATCCGGGAATGGTTGTGTATTTGACACCGTATAAATCGAATAACCGACCGACAACAAGACCACCAGTACTGAAAACAAAGTTCATAAGTCCAACAATCCATGCAACCTCAGACGGAGTGTATCCGTAAAGCTGATGTGTAATATAATATTCTTGAAAAATACCAGCTATGTTCATATACCCGAGCGAACAAAACTGTGCACAAAATCCACCAAAGACGACAACCCATGCTATCAAAATTTAACGAAGTTCAAATATGGTAGAGAATATACATACGCCGAAATCCCACATCAAGAGGAGGCACGGCTTCCACAGGTGATTCCGTGTTTATTAAGTTACTGAAAGTTTCATAGGAGCTTGTTGACAAACCTGTCTTGGACTTCTCGAGAATCAGGTTGTCATCTTCCAGGAAGCGGTTACTTTCTATTTCATGAATGGAGGCCATAGGAAAATTAATTTGGCACTAATATGTACCTATACCTCAAGATATAGACAAAATTACAATATGAGAAAAAAAAACTAAGAGCTGACCAGGAGTTTGTTAAGATGCAACGATGCAAGCCACCATGTTTATCTTTTTATAAGGGCAACTTGATCTTTCGGTACACAAAAGCTAATGTGGCCTTTCCTGTAGCCACGCTATTAAATGCCAAAATAAAATAAAATAAAATAAAATAAAATAAAATAAATAAAATAAACAGACAAATTTTAAACAATATCTTGAATTTAAATATTGTCAAGAAGCGTGGTGATGGTTGATGGTTGGCAAAAGGGCCTCATGTGTTTGAGGTACCAAATGATAAGAAAACTTGGATTTCAATAACTATCGGGGTTAGGGTAATAAGAAACCAAAAGACATGTCAGGGCAGGGTGTGACAATATTCGCTAATTTCAATGTGCGCCGAATAACAACACCCTGCCAATTTCTACCGGCGCGCGCGAATAACACTCATCAGCCACTGCGCAGAAGAGACACTGAGCGCGCAAAAGTCTAATAAGTAAGCACACCAACGCGAATTATTGAAGCCACTATTCCAAGTAATTTAGTTATATATTATAGTTGAGTTAATTACAATTCCTATTATTACTTAACTAATTCCTTGTCGACTTAGTCTACTTGTTCAAGTGACCGTGCTGAACGGACTCAGACGAGTACCGCTCTCAATAAATTACAAATTAATAGAGGGGGGAGTTTTTCCCAAAAATAATTGAGCGTCCCACACTTGTCACTAAATAGTGACAAGATAAATTGAATCTAAAATTAAACAAAAACCAACGAGTCAATTTAAAATCTGACGAGGGAAACTAATATTCAATAACGGAATTTTATCACGATGACAAAATCTCCGTTTATTGACAAGACGAAGTTGTCCAGCATCCCCGAGGATGTACTCCTCCAATAACGAAGTAAGGGTTACGTAAGCGCATAACTAACATAACTAAGTATGCTAACTATTTACCGACAACGTTATTTTGCAAAAGCTGTTATCGGAACGAGGCCAATTGACGTTAACACGAATGGTAGGCTGTAACTGTCCTTGTATTCTTAGCAGTAGAGTTTATGAAAAAGTACGGGAAGTCGCATACGGATAATGGCGTGAGTTGTGCAAGATAGTGACATCATAACTTCCACAATAACTAACTAATTAAAAGAACAAAGCGCAGTTCGCAAGAGCGGCTGCAAATGGCGTGCTGAAGCCACGTGTGGCCAAAAAGGGGTAACATCAAGCGCCGCACGCGAGCTTAATCGTCTTCTTCCTCACCTTTTAGCGACGCGGCGCATTGTTGTTGCGCGCCAGGCTTAGAGTTAGAGTTTAGGATGATTCACATTCATCATCATCGCATCACCAACGGTTTGTTGCGTATGTGCATGCAACCAACGCTTGTCAGATGATATCTGCTTCAGCTGGGTAAGTTACCGATGCAGATTACACTTTGCTTTTCTTGCACCGTACAGTACAGTGAGAAACAAAAAAAAAAAAAAAAAAAAAAAAAAGAGAAAATATTGTTTCATTGCTTTTGCTTAGTGGCAACTAAGTTTTGCCTTTGGTGGAGGGCGTAAAATTAACTTTCGTAAATATCCCATAATACATAAATAATATAATAATGGATAGTTTTTTCTTTTGTCTCGTTCCATTTATCACTCACTTCCTTCAAAATCCTGTCCGTTTTATTCGTGATTTTGTACGGCAAAGATGGCTCGGAATACTGCTAGCAGCAATTCAGCGCCTGCAAAGGTTGGACACGTTCTAGCAAAAGTGTTGGGTATTAAGCTTGATGAGTCTACGAATCCCTTGGATGATACTGTCACTCGCGGCGAATCGCTGTATTCTGTCAATGAAGCCGAACCATATGTCGAACACGAGCCCACTGTTACGGAATGGATTCGCGGCTTCGTTCCGACCCGGCGCGGGGTCGGCCACTATCTTTATGGATTGTTCCCATTCATACGTTGGATTGGCAGGTATAACCTGCAGTGGTTCATTGGCGATTTTGTAGCAGGCATGTCTTCTTGCCACGTTGGGTTTAACTTGGCAAGTTAACTAACTATTTTTTTAGGCGTTACCGTTGCAGCCGTTGTTGTGCCTCAGAGCATGGCTTACGCAAAACTGGCTGAGTTACCTGTGCAATATGGATTATATTCTTCATTTATGGGTGTTCTAATATACTGGTTCTTTGCCACGTCCAAAGACATCACAATCGGCGTGAGTATTCATTTATTTATTTGATACTGCTTTTTTTCCGATTTTGAATGCTAACAAGACATATCGTTGCTATACAGCCTGTGGCCGTGATGTCGACCTTGGTCGGAGACATTGTTCTTAGAGTTAATGAAAACTATCCTCAGTTTGAAGGACACGATGTTGCATCAGCGGTCGCAATTATTGCTGGCGCAATTGTGCTGTTTATTGGTCTGATCCGTTGCGGCTGGATTGTTGACTTTATTCCTCTAACATCCATTTCGGCATTCATGACCGGCTCTGCAATTAATATTGCCGTGGGCCAGGTTCCAACATTGATGGGTATCAAAGGATTTAGTACTCGAGCACCCACATATGAGGTTGTGATCAACATCCTCAAGCACTTGGGCCGAACAAAATTGGATGCAGCAATTGGCCTTACTGCTTTAGTAATGCTGTATATTATTCGATTTGCTTGCTCGTACTCTGCCAAAAAATTTCCTGCCCGGTCGAAGCTATTTTTCTTCTTGGCAACCCTGCGCACGGCCTTTGTCATTCTTTTGTATGTCATGATTAGCTGGCTGGTTAACCGAAATCATCGATCAAACCCAAAGTTTTCAATCTTCGGAAAAGTTCCTCGAGGTAAGCGTTTTCCTTATTTCTGAAAATTTTACAAAATGCTGAGTTTAAAATAAGGATTCAAAAACGCCAAGGTTCCTGTTGTCAACACGGAGATTATTAAATCATTTGCTAGTGACATCCCCGTCGCTGTCATTATCTTGCTGATTGAGCACATTGCCATTGCAAAATCTTTTGGCCGCGTGAATAATTACACTATCGATCCTTCTCAAGAAATGGTCGCCATTGGTGTCACTAATTTGCTTGGCCCATTCCTGGGAGGTTATCCTGCTACGGGTTCCTTCTCTAGAACCGCCATTAAATCCAAGGCTGGTGTTCGTACTCCTTTTGCTGGTGTCATCACTGCAATCGTTGTACTATTGGCTATTTATGCACTTCCGGCAGTATTTTTCTACATTCCTAATGCCGCATTATCTGGAGTTATTATTCATGCCGTTGGTGACTTGATCACTCCGCCAAATACTGTTTATCGGTTCTGGCTAGTGTCACCTATCGATATGATCATTTTCTTTGCTGGTGTTTTCGTGACAATTTTTTCTAGTATAGAAAATGGCATTTATACTACCATATGCGTCTCTGCAGCTGTATTGTTGTTCCGCCTAGTCAAAGCACAAGGTCGCTTTCTGGGCCATGTCAGGATCCATTCAGTTGTTGGAGATCATGTCATCAGCCCGGAAAACCATATTTTAGAAAACAGCAATCGACATTCTTTTGAAATCGAGGATGATACTAATGTGCGCTCCATTTTCCTGCCAATTGAGCACAATGATGGTTCCAATCCAGAAATTCAAATTAAACAACCTTATCCTGGTATTTTCATTTACCGTTTCAGTGAAGGCTTCAATTATCCTAATGCCAATCATTATCTTGATTACCTTGTTTCCAAAATTTTTAAGGAGACTCGTCGCACAAACTTTAGGTCTTTCACTAGGCTTGGTGATCGTCCATGGAATGATCCTGGTCCACGCCGAGGCCAGTCCGAACCGGATCGTTCGCATCTTCCTACATTGAAAGCAGTTATACTTGATTTTAGCTCCGTTAATAATATCGACATCACATCCACACAAACCCTTGTCGATATCCGCAATCAGCTCGATCGTTGGGCCACACCTGATGTTGTGCAATGGCATTTTGCTTCCATCAATAATCGTTGGACAAAACGTGCACTTATTTCTGCAGGGTTTGGTTATCCCACATCACCTGAGGCCTCTAAAAGTTCCTCTATTCCGAGATGGAGACCAATCTTCAGTGTTGCTGATATTGGACTGTCTCAATCTGCCACGGTAACTGAGAATGTTCAACAGCCCCAATTGGAAGGTGAATCAATTTTTAAGATGGAAAATGAACTTGGCATTTCTCGTACTGCAACACCTACAGAGGCCAACAATACAAACTTGGAAACTAAAACAATTGGTGATTCAAAAGTATATCAGACAAGAGAGAGACATAAAATAGCTGTTGTGCAAGGCTTAAATGTGCCATTGTTCCATGTTGACTTAACTTCGGCATTGCGCACGGCAATTGCTAATGCGGAGGAGCTCGAGGAAGAGAAAAGTATATTCGAATCTTAGGAGTACTACTGCCCTATTAAAAGCGCAATTAAACAGTTTTATATTATGGGAAGGTTCTATTTTTCTGCCTTGCAAAATAGGAAACACATTTATGATTTGTACATTACGATTTATTTACCTAGGGTGTAAGTTACAAGAGTGCTAGTATCACAGTCAATACATGAGCAAAATGTAATAAAATTTTTTTTGCTTAAACACTAAAAGTTCCACATGAAATAATCATAATGTCATTCCTAACAGTGTAATCAAGGTTGCCGTTTAATTTAGTTAGCGGGGTTTGTGGGTAAGGGCGTAATTTTGTTTGTAGAAACAAAAATCCGGGGACTTTTCAGCAGCCACGTTTCGTTTTCTTATTGCAGCGGTCGGGGTCATGACCCCGGCATCAGAAGCAGAGCTTTTC
>NW_027117886.1:0-36124 GCF_038497905.1 Lipomyces japonicus
TTACTGTTTATATCGTGATTTACTGATTTGACGTTCTTTATTGTTGTTGATGGCTATGATTTTCTGTTTTTTTTGTGTTTTTTGTATGATTTTCCAAGCATTCATGAGGGCATGTCCTATTTTCTTATATCGATATTATGAATAGATAATACACGTCAGCGGCACCTAGTGTCCTAGTTAAGATAAAAAAAAAAACTCAGGGTTAATTTTTTTTTTTTTAAAAGACTTCATATATTACATCCATCTAAAGAAAACAATGATACAGGAAAATACTTTTGCAAGTATACAATAACCTGTTTGAAGAAAACAAGGGAACTTTTTTTTATTTTATTAAAAAGGAGCCATATAGCACCCCGATTTATATTTTTCTATAAATAGATATTGAACATCAACCATATAGACATATAAGAAAGTAGAGCAAATAAGTATACCACAGCATAAAAGTAATATGAAAAGAGGAAGAAGAAACAAAAAGAGCAATAAGCATTACAAGGAATAAGCAGGAAGAACAAAGGATACCCACAGAACCCAGAGACTCCTCAAACTATTGGCTATCTATCTTGAATGGCTCCCAACAAAGGCAGACCGAATGGTAATCGCGGTTTCACTAGGGTCCCCGTGAAACGGGATACGCCGACGTGCGTGGCGCAAATTCTGTATGGCCGAGACAACGGCAGCATGGAATTTGGCCCGGCCAATTTCCAGGGGTCCTGACAGAATCTCCTGGGGTGACCAGAAGTCACAGTGTATAGCAACCAAGGGACATTCATAGATGCGGTGGGCTGCAGTATCCAGCCCCTCTTGACACAATGCACATTGGGAAGGGTCTGACAGCCCGGCCTTGTTGTGGTCGAGTAGCCATTCCGGTGAGAAAAGTGATGATGTGGTGAGATGATCTAATGAGACTAGGTGAGCTGCTTCCGCAGCGAGAGGTCGCCACTTATAAAGCCGTTCCACCGTGCGCCAGCGCTTGAGCCAATGTTCCGAGTCGTTTCTCAGCGGTTGAGGGCACAGTGAAGGTTTACGCAATGTGATGAGCTGGTAAGTCCGATTGAAGAACGCCCGCGAGAGCTCGTGCCTGCCGGGGGAAGAAAGGAATCCAGTGACATGTGTGCAGGCTGTGTCCCGTGCGGACCGATTGTATGATGTGCATTGTAACTCAAGTTAAACTTATAGGCTTAAACCATATTTACAATAACAATTTTTTTTTTTTTTTAAACATACCACTGGCCCTGAGATAGATCCCCAGAGTTCACAGGTTCAAATCCGGTGTGCGTCTATTATTATACTCGCGGGATTGACGTTTCCTCTGTCTCTGTTTTCACAAAGTAAAGAGTTCGTAATGCCACACCGAAGACCCCCTGACGGCGACCCCCCAGATGGGATATCAGTGCCACTGCCACTTTGGTCCGGGATATGCGTTCCGTGATATGATTTTTAAAGTTGAGCCAATAATCAAGAGTAGAAAACTGATCATTAGATGGGGGCTATCATGAATCAAATCATTGATACAATACCAGTAACGCGCCAGTCACATTTTGATGAGAGTTGCAGGGTTTGCGTCAAAACAAATAGAGCTTGGTCCTGGTAAATCATTCTAATAGATCTTATTTTAAATACCTGATTAGATAAAATTACAACAACTTTTGAAGAAAGCAGAATGGATGGAGGAAATGCTTGTGAGAAACTGCAAGTAAGTAAAAGTGCGCGAGCGCGACGCGATGCCCGGACAACGACAGAAACGCTTAAGTGATATGTACTAATCAGGCAATTGTAAACTTGATTTATTTGGTAAAGTAAAAAATTTGAAATGAGCTTATGCAAGCCATACAAACAATGAAATCTTATTGTCCAAGACCAATCTAATTTTTTCTATTGCGAAAAGCTCAAAACACTGGCAGACAAAGCAAACCAGTCTCAGGAAAAATCGCGCCATAAAAATTGTACCATCCAACATCGCAACACATCAAATAAAAAAAAGCTGTAAAATGACAAGCTCAAAAGACTGGCAGACAACGCGAACCAGTCTCAGGCGAAATGACATGATAAAAAAAACTCGAATAATATTTAACCAAATATCGAAACGCGACAAACAAAAAACGAATGAAACCGGAACCGGCTGATTTATACCGAAGCGTGCTCTGGAGTGTTGATATTTGCTCCCAAATGGCCCCAGTCCTGGAAAAACCACAATACGATGTCACTGCAGCAAAGTTGCTGAAGAACTTTTAGTTTAGCAGATATGCCGCGATGGTCAATACTTGACAATAAAGTTTTCTTGCTGCACATCCAGGTTGACGCGTGTACCCTCCCCCCGAAGGCACGCCAACTTTCGGCAATGTACGCGATGTCTTCGTATGACGAAATCGGCCATGACTAGTTGGCCACGAAGCCGGCATGACTTCAATCCACCGTGACCAGCAATACGTGATTTTCGAGCAATAAAATCGATAATTCAAGGTCATTTTGTGAGATTCTCGAGAGCATGTACGCCGACGTGTGAACCCTCCCGAAGGCACGTCAACTATCAACAACATGCGCCACATCTCATCGTGATTGGCAGTGCACATTTGTATCTGACCTCGGCCGCCGGCATAACTTCGGCTTACCGTTATCAAAATGTGTTTTTTTTTTGACCATGATACAACGACTATTGCCCAATATCGTCACTTATGATATGCGAATCATGCCAAAGTAATTCGAAAACAAAAATGTTATTTCTCGGACGAGAAATATCGACATTTTTTCTAACATAATCAGCTAGGTCCCTAGAAAATTAAATAATTCAACTCACCCTTTATTAAGAAACGCCGTCCACCAATAATATTACGTGATTCGTTTCCTTCATGCCATGCACCTGACCTCAAAGAATATAAATAAAAAAACTATTAAAAATTGAAGATCATGGCGGTGATATTCTCCTCATGTCGACTTGTCAAGCTCATAATTGGAACTATATATTTGCAATTGACCGTGGCCGCCGGGAATTACGTCGGCTGACCGCGACTTAAATCGTGCATTGATCGCACATCAAAACTTTGATCTCGGGCAATAAAATCAATTTATTCCCTATTGATTTAGATCTTCACTCGTGATTTTGTCACACAGCCAACATCAACGTGGAACCCTCCCCCCGAAGGCACGTCAATTACCAAATGACATGAGCAACCTATCACCTTGATGTACAAAACACGTTCGTACCTGGTCACGGTTGTCGTACATTAATTCGGCTCACCGTGACCATTTAGAGCGGTCATGAAACTGCTGTGCGGACACGACGCCGTACGTCACTTCGGCTAACAGTGAGCCAACGCTGCATTCACAATTTCTGGCCACTTTTAAAGAATCGTGCGCACATAAAATCTACCAAATATAATTTTAGTAAGCCTTTTAATTGAATAAAATCAAACACAGACATACCTTATTGGTACTTGGCTGTTTTTTTCACGCCAATATTGTGCGGATAGAAGTGTGGATATCGAGGAAGCTCATGAAGTAATTGTTCAGCCATTGTTTATTTCCCCGCGCAGTTGGGCGTTATGTAAACAACCCGTGCGTTTTGACACTTTCGCAGCGCAATTTAATTGTGATCATAACTTGACATCTTACCTTCAGTTAACCAGATTTTGACGTAATATATCTTTACGAGTATAATTTTTTTTTTTGAAGAAATTTGACAATTTAAATTACGGCAGCTCGTGTTCTTTTAATTGCGCGTAGATTGTAAAACGCACGTTAACTTAGCACGTTAACTTAACCATAACTACGCTATACTCATTGACTACTAATTGCGAATTTGACAAACTTGAGATGACATGATAAAAAAGAGTGCCTTCGTAAATCGTAATTACTAATTGTACAAATATATATATATAGATAGATAAATAACAAATAGTGGTTTGTCACGATCTAATCATACAAGTCGCTATAGTCGTGTTGTCCGTGTTGTCCGTGTTGTCACTGCGTCATCTGAAAAGGCTGCACTGCAGTTAAATTGTATTAACTCCGGCGCTAATAATTATTCAAAAGTGACCAGCAAAATTAAAACAAACCAATATCAACAATATCAACATGCACGAATTATGATAAATATTAGAAACTATTGTGACTATTTTTAATATTACATAACTGGGATTTTCTTTTGCGTTTGCAATTATTTTACTGCTTAATCATGGTTGTTTCCCAAGAACAGGAATTATCGTCCTCGTCGGAGCCAAGGACGACATCAAGTGAGACTGAAAACTATGTGGCTCCAACTGCACTTTTGAAACCTCGGGCAATTCCGATATGGGCGGAGAATTCAACCGAACATCTCCAGCAGCAAGAATATACAACATTTTTAAGTTCTAATGATCTTGATCGTCAAACGTCTAGCACTAAGGATTCATCTAATTTTGATAATGAGATTAATTCTCCGATATTGGCAGCAACAAAGACAACAATACCTCTTTCTCAATTAATATTGGATCCAGATAAGACTCGTTGGAAACAATTTGCAAGCCATTCGCAACTTCCAGATCAAAAGCGAACACAAAACTCATTGCTGCTTCATGATGCGCCAGATATTGACAACCATCACGCAGTGTTAAGTTCCAACGCATCTTTGCAGAATGGCAAAATTGGTTCAATACCATTGCAAACACAAATTGACGAAACATATATGCATCAAAAGCATCGCATAATTTCTATATCAGATTTAGAAGAGCAAATGGACCTTTCGGGATCATGGAATCCTAGTCGAGAGCATAGCACGGGCGTGGTTGCAAGACTGGGTGATGCTTTAGCCTTACCGGCTGTTCCACAAACCGCACGACATCAACACTCGGAAAATAATGCCGGAACAAGGGAGAGGACGCGTACTTTGTCAGCGTATTCTACTACCAGTGTTGCTTCCCAATTTCACATGACTGCAGAACTAACAGAAAAGCATCGTAAAGGCAATTGGAAGTTAAATTTCAGGGTATTACTATTAGATAATCCTTACGTTCCATTAACCCTGCGCTCTGCAATCTTTGTTATTTCGCTGGGTGCATTGGGGCTTGCAGTAAGTGTTTACCGACTGTCTAAAAACCTGTCACCGGAACCTTTGGTTCAACAACCTTCGACCATCATGGCAATATGCGTGCAAAGCATCGCTTTGGTTTATTTAGTATACATAACGTACGATGAATATTCAGGAAAACCATTAGGCTTACGGGACGCTAAGGACAAAGTCAAATTGATTATGCTTGACGTTTTGTTTATAATTTTGTCGAGCGCTAACCTGTCATTAACATTCAATACATTATACGACAAGCAGTGGATATGCCGGAGTGATGATATTATTGTAAGTTTATGTTGTTAACTGGTGTTAACTGGTGTTAATTCATTTATATTTAACTAGATACAGGACGACAATGATCTGCCATACAACGGCCCAATATGTCGGCGTCAACGAGGCCTAGCTGCTTTTTTATTCATGGTGTTGCTCATGTGGTTGATGACATTTACAATAAGTATATTCAGAGTAGTCGAAAGGGTCAGTGGTGGTAGTGGATTGATTTAAATATTAGCATTATTATTTGAAATACAGCTATTTCAATCTGTTTGTAATCTTTTTTTTTTTTTAGTTTTAAAAACTCCCTACCAAATTCACAAAAAAAAGAGACGAAAAGTACTTATTAATACTTCGCATAAATATAAAAATACTGAACCGACAAAGATTCAATTTTTCTTTAAAAAATATTCTTCATATGAAAAGAAACTAAAAAGAAATTAAAATAAACCGATCTTAAGCTAGATAGCTGTAGCGATCGTTATCTATTCGTTCTAAATACTCTTTTTCAATCAAAAAGTCGATACATTTTTTGATCTCCGGAACCTTGGGCGTGAAACGACTTTTAATTTGAGCGATGGTCTCTTGAACCAAGACAACATGTTTCAATACTTTTCTGGCTTTCATGATTCGAACTATTGCACTCTGCATTAGCATCTTGCGATCTTCTTCAATAGTCTTATGCGTCGTCTCAGTTTCTTGTCGCTGCTCCGACCTGAGTGGGAGGTTGAGGTTGACTCGAATTTTCTTACTCTTGAAATCAAGGTTAAGTTTATATCTGCTACCAGGTTCGCCAACTTCCTTAGCTCCCTCTAACAACAATACCTTAGCTTTTACCAAAATAGAAAGTGATCCAACCAAAGATTCTTTCGAAAGCGCAGTTATATCTTGCAGCCTTTCATACGTGTAAAAATCTGCTCTGTTATATGCCAACAAAATTGCCATCTGATAGGTCGACACCTGAAAAGTATATCCAACCTTGGACGCTCCTTTCGGATAAGCAACTTTTAGCTCTCCCTTAGATAAGTTCCACAACCAGGTCAGCTTGCGACCTTCATGCTTTCTGGAATAAAACTGGGCAAACAACTCATAAGTTTTCACAAGTTCATCCGGCAGATTGAACGTTGTACTTGGTGCGGTCAATGGCCAGACGCCTGTACCTAAAACAAGCACACTAAAATCGATACGCGGCTCCGAAGAATCATGAACTGTGCCTAAGTATTCACGAAATTGACCCTGCATTTCTTGAGACATTGTCACATCCTGAAACATGCGAGTAAGTTTCGACGTATATTCATGGCCACAAACTTCTTTTAGTTTAGATATCATCGTCGATTCAGCCTCATCAGAAGATGACGTGCCATTCACTAATCTTCGCGACAGCATCCGAGAATAAAACTTTTGGAAAACATCCTTATCGTCAACATACTTGAAAACCGTCATAATATCTGCAAGCTTTCCTTCCAAATCCGAATCCTCCGCAGCTTTTCCTGACTTTTTTAACAGGCCATCAGCATATTTGGCCAAAAGCTCAGGAGATTTTGAGGACGGCGACTGGCAAATCTTGTTACGATTGATAAATTCACGACATGCATTGTCAAGGGACTTCACAAACTCAGCGTCACTTGAAAATGCAATTTGTACAAGATGTGAATATTGCTTATGCACGTCGAGTAAGACGTCCACATAAGCTTTCGGTTCAACTGTGTCGCCAGATTCGTTCGACAGTTTTTCGATAGCAGCCAGGCCATGCTTTCGTGCATGTGCTTCAAATTTTCCATACAAATTACCAAGGCCTCCTGGTATTCTTGAAAGAAGTGAAAACATCCGTTTAAGGTCTTCCTGTCTGTTTGATTCAAGTAAATTCAAGAATTCTTCGCGTATTAATTCCGCGTGATTGTTAAGGAGTACAGTTTCACAAACTTTCATTAGAACTTTTTCCGTGCTCTGATGAAGGTACATTTGCACTCGAGCATTTTCCTCAAGAAGCCTTGATTCAGCTTTTTTCATGTAATCAACAACACTGTTCTCTGTAACAAACTGTGCAGATTCAGCTATATAATAACTTTCTGTAGCTAAAATAAATGGAGCCTCGAAGCAAGTTTTGTAAACGACAAGACTGACTTTTTTAGAATCATGCTCATCCAAGCCCAAAGATACTAACAATACCAATTAATTAAAAAAAAAACTGAGAAGAATAGAAAATAAAAGCCTACCAAATGATTGAACTATATTTTTAATGTTCATGGTCTCAATAGTTTCGCCGTTTCGTTGCTTCTCAATTAAATTTAAAACAGCCTCCATTAACCGATGCTGAACTGAATCAAAAAACTCGGTTCGCCATTTAACAAGACATAACTTTGCTGTCAGAATTATACTTCAAACCAATTAACAAAGGCGCACTTACAGTGTTCACGTCATATACGTTTCGTCGACCTTCATCGCGTTCTCTTTTCACCCAATGTCGATTCAGATACTCGAAAATGTGATTAAGATATCGGGCACCAGTCGTATAGCGATTCCAGGTTTTGATGTAATATTTTATTAAGCTCTCATCGGAATACTGATCTGCTTCCTTTACCAGTATTAACAAGTAATATTATAAATATGTGTTACACTAACTCACAGTTTCAATCGATGCAAGATGATTTTTTAGGTAAGAGGTGAGATTATTATAAAGATCGGCCCCAAGAAGCTGGGCTATAAAACAACGAAGTTAGCATATGAATTTAATTATTAGACCTATACACTCTGCCATACCGCCTCTTGCAGGTGAAGGTTGACCGATCTGTTGGCTTGGTCTTGCAGCGGTACAAAACTGATAGATCGCACTAGGGAAATATAATTAGTGACAAAAACCAAACACGTTGGCTAGTTCCCATACGTATAGATTTTCATATACTATAAAAAAAATAAAGATAATTAGCAACCATGAAAAACGGCTTTGTGGCCGGGTACACTCTCAATATTTCTTCACGTGTCAGATCCATCGTAACTTACCAGCGAAGGTGTCAAACCCTCTTCCAGATTCTTTGCAAGAATCTTGTCTATCCCCAGCTCTACTATTGACCATCTATAGCATCAGTTAGCAAAAAGTCCATACGACTAATCTAGGTACCGAAATCGCTTGAAATGCGAATCGCATTCAGCCGGAATAAATCTAAACGATATTTACAAATAGAAAATAATTACTCACGTCGACGACAAGGAGTCACCGGTGGCTTCAGTAGGTGCCATTGTTCACTGAAACGTGTTTTTCTGTGATCGAAGTAAAGTGAAGCAGGAGGTGTTGTCAGTTATTCTATTGAGTAGGTCGTGATCTGTGGTCGCTTATACCCCAAACCATAGAACACGACCTAACCCTATATATTTGTACTGCGACAAGTTCTCCACACACGACATGAATAATCTGGTTTTTTTTAAACGAGTTGAATTTACAGGGCAATGATTGGCATATTTGAAAATAACAATATAGAAAACTATCTCAACAATAAAACGTACAAAGGTTTGCTCGAAGAATAGACTATTTTATAAGTTATGCCACTATTGTTTTCAAAATCTGGAAATGTCTCTTCCAAAAAGCCAATTAGCGAACCAATAAACTGGGATTAAGATCTTATTTTTGATGCTGACACTCATGGAGAAGTAAGCACCACGCCAAAGAAGCCAAGCAGTTCGGCCTTTCACCTCATTGTTACTTCCTTGCATAATGGCACGCCAGCCACCTAAATAGGCCATAATTCCGCGATTGTTGAATTCAAACGGTTTTGACTCATATTTTTTACCCTTTGATCTTTCGCTTGCACGCTGATTAAGATCCTTGGCAAGGTACAAAGCTTTCTGAGAAGCGACTTGTGCCGTAGCTGGAAGCAAACCTTCTTCAATTTGTGCGCAATCACCAATACCGAAAATATCAAGATCTACAACCTGGCCACCATCGCTACCTTTCCTGTACACATTCAAATATTCATCTGTCACTAAACCCTGCCTATTATCTTTTACTAGATGTGAACAGTTCGCAACAAACGGGTTGGGGGCCAATCCGGTAGACCAAATGAGTGCCCCGTATGGTATAACCTCTTCTACGCCCTTGTCATTCTTCAACCGAATAGCATCTTTTGTTACTTCTTCAACTCGAACGCTGGTTCTGATACTTATGTTTTGACGTTGGAACCGCTTCTCTGCGTATTCGGAAAGAGATTTATCGAACCCGCCTAAAATACCCTTCGCTACGTCAAATAAGGTAATCCGAATGTAAGGCATCAAGGCCGGATAATGAAAACAAAGATCTTGCACGATCAAGTCATGCAATTCAGCCGAAAATTCAACCCCAGTTGCTTTATCCTTTGTTAGCTTTAACCTACTCACAATTTATATGTTTTACATACGACCACCACCAACAATGCAAAAATGTAGCAATTTTCTTTTGTCTTCTTCTGACACCAAAAACAGGTTTGCTGCTTCAAATTCTATTACAAGACTTAGTCAATGTTGGAGAATATAAATATGATAAAACCAAATACCAACTTTCTAAAATGCGATTTCTGATTTTCAAAGCATCTGAAATATCTTTTAAAAAAAAAGCATGTTCTTTTACGCCGGGGATTTTAAACGTTTGTGAATAGCATCCAACAGCTATTGCCAGCTTGTCATAGTGAATCTGAAATTGGGCATCCCATGGCACGCTGTCTAATCTTGGTTGAATCGTCACAGTTTTATGGTTCACATCAATATCAGAAGCTACACCTTGAACGAATTCCATGGACGAAAGTGTGTCCTTTTGCTGTCGATTAAGAACGTCTGCAAGTTTTCGCCATCCCATACCTTTATCTCGAACACTTTCAATAGCGACTCTGGTCTCTAACGTGCCGACCGCAGTAGATGCAAGGAGTGGTGTAAAAATAAAGTATGGACGTGGAGAAACGACGACACACCGGTAATACTTCGCATCAATGTGTCGTAATAAATTATATCCACCCCACCCAGACCCAAGAATCACTATTGTCTGTCTCTTGTCGATATTATTAGTAGAATTTGTAACAACTGGAAATGGATATAGGGCCACATTTTTTGCTTCCAAGATTTGGATCTTCGAAGATAACAATCTTTTGCAATCCGTTGTCAATGGTCTCAGTTTTCTAATCAGCATTGTAAATATTTTTAATTGATCACAAATAGAGAGAGAACTATAACAAATAACTAACTGGGTAGTCAATCAAATCAAATAAAAACACCGGAATAATCGGGGCTTGTTAATCTTGATGTCATTGTAACGTAATGGCGTGGCCCGGAGTCAGCCTCGGAGGATGGTCAGCACGTTCACAAACAACTACAAACATTTTTATTCCGAATTAGGCTGTTTTACAAGATCTATTTACAAAAAAATTTTAAATTACCAAACTGTTGTCACCACCTCTCGCGTGTTCTTCCGCCGGGGCCAAACTGATGGCAATGTAATTTCTTGAAACCTAGGTTGAACACATCGTTCCACAAACCACTTTCTAATTCGAGATTCTAGCAATTGTGAAATCTTTGGAAGATTTTGCAATCTAGACCTCGAGCCTACTAATGATCTTATTGAAAATTCTAGTCTGTAATCTGGAGCAAACGAAAAAGTTAACGTAGTTTTTCGTTCTGATTGCGTCTCAGGAGTGGATTTAAACGACAACGTGAGCTTCACATGTGTTAACTATTGCAAATAATAATAACTATACTGTAAAATGTAGTTTGAGCTTACCTGTCCAGAGAATCGCACAATCGATACCGATAACGACACTGGAAGAATTGCCATTAAAGGCTTTGGATAATTAATAAGAATGCGAGTATCGATTCCCAGGGTAATGCTGTCTGCCAGATCAACGTCAATGCGTGCTTCCTATAAAAAATTAATCATCATTAACCCTTGAGGCATAATTTCCCTTCGTACCAGCTGTCCGTTGTCATTGGCACATGGATGTATCGTGCAGTTGCTAAAAATAGGAAATTCTTCTCCAATATCAATTTCTGTAACGTGTACTGTGTCCTAGAAACAAAGTAAATCACTATTATTCTTATTATTATTATCTCAATATTCATTGGGTAAACCGCACCAGAAATCCAGGCAAATAATCCCCATTAAGAATCCTGTCCAAGCTATGTAAAATATTGTTGTTTGACCTTGCATCTTCACGCAGTTGTGATATAGTCTGCGCGACCAGAACGTTCAGCCAGTCCAACGATTCGGGTGGATGTGTTTCCACATTGTAGTAGGTTTTAGCCAAGATCGAGCGAGCCGGAACTTGCGCCGTCGGTCTCAAAATAGAAGATTTTTTCTTTTTAAGTTGATTTTCGTTGTCATTATTATGAGCCAATTCGTGCGTGCCGCTAGCAAATATAAAAAATCGGATAAACGTAAAGAGAATAATCACGACACTCAATTGTCCGATCTAAAAAGACTCATTTGTCAGAACAATAGACAATCACACAAACAAAAAACCACTTGACGAACCAGTAAACCATGCGTAAACGTGAATCTAATTGATAAGTTAGTCAAAAGTTAGATGACCTTAGCTTACGGTTCTCGCTGCTTACCCAGCAGTTTGCTTTTGCGCATACAGTATATCAGCAACAGGAAAATCAGTTGCCTGTGCTGATATCCGCAAAGTCTCTGTAACTGTGACAACAGACATGCTCTAAAGATATACAAGCAATTTCAAAAACCTCCCCGTCTAGCAATCATTGCCCTAGTCTAGTCAGATATAAAATACAAAATAGTAAATAACTGCTTTTGATGCATTACCAACAAACTAGCTAACTAGTAAACTATCTTCGCTTATATGATACATTGTACAAAATGTAAAACTCGGCAGGGTAACTTTGGGGCGAAATTATTTTTTAAATTTATAAAACCCCCGATTTGCCCATCTTTTTGCATCTGTAATTGAAATTTAGATTTTAAATATTAATTCAACATGGCCTATACACTTTCAGAAGAGTCTAAGGTAATGCAAAAATATGATTTAAATTTTTTAATAGTTGTTGGAGGAGTATTATACTAACGAGCATGTGTGTAGGAGAGACTTGTCCGCATTCACGAAGCCGTTCAGGTTACATTTCGATATGGCTTGGTGCCATTGGTTGTTTACCTGGGTATATATACATATATATATATATTTATAGAATAAACATTTAAGAAAAGACAGATTACTGACAGTGCTCGAATAGGTTGGTCTCAGAGCCCTGGTCTTAGCTTGATCGAGTGAGTATAGTTGCTAGTCATATTTCCGCTGAATCCTAAATAGCTAATATTTACTAGTATTGTTTCTCCGTTTTCACCAAACGCATAAACGAGATATAATGAGTAGGGTACCTAGTTTAAAATGGTCATATTGATGCCTAGTGATGCTGGGGGGCATTGAAATCTTTAATGATTTATGTATAAAACTCTTATTTACTTTACAGTGCAATGTATTATTATATTTATCGGAAGCCGAACATCTTTAAAGCTCAATAATATTTTCATTTTTAAATAGGTGTTTTTGAACTATAGACAGAAGTTAAGCAATAACTACTCTGTAATTTTAGGTTATTACTATTTTTTAGACACCGACAATCCACAAAAAAAACTGTATATTTCTAGCATGGCAAGTTACATTATACAAATTAGACTGATTATAAGTGCTACTGAAAGGTGTTGTTTTTTAAATGAACGTGGCCAACACCTTCCTAAACGTGACATGGCACGAAATGAATGATGATGACCTTACCGTGTTTTAAAACAGCGTGAACTCGATTTAACAGCTCTTTATTCCAATGAATCGGGGCATTTTTTAATGTGAACAAGTAGTCGTCCATTGCATAGTGACTTTTTGAAGATGCACAATAGTTAGCTCTGGGCCTACTATATAATATGTTCTCAAGTCTCGACGCAAAGTCACGTTGAGCTTGTAAATGGTTCGATCTTCTACACTTGTAAAGTCCATTCCAGCCATTTTCTGATTTTTGGAAGTTGCTTTTTATAAGTCGTTGTAACAGCTCGAAACTTGCGTTGTTTATCATTTCTGTTATTCTGTTGTATCACATAATATCCCGGCTGATTAATTATTTTCATGCCCTTTTTTCACTTTGAAAAATTAGTGATATCAAACTACGTTAAACTTAGATTTACCATTGTATGATGAAGTTTTGTCACATTAAATTCAATTCAATTCAATATTCAGTGTACCTTGATCCTAGCTTTCAATTATTCTGTTGCTGGCTCAATGTCTATCCGCCATAACCTTTGTGGGTCGGTAGTCGGCTTGAGCTTCAAGGCGTGATGAATAATTGGAGGAAGAAGTCATGCTCTGGCTCTAAGCAAAGGGTGGGTTCACATACTCCATACCAGTAAAGCAATACAAATAGAGCTTGCGCCTCGTCACTTCATAAACAATGTATCTTATCTTAACTCTCTAAACCCCTCTATATCTTTATATTATATTCTACAGCTTAATACCTATTGACTTGTCGGTTTTTGTCCTGCCTCGCCCGTACCTTCGTTATACCAGTTCTGTGTCTATGATGACTTGCTAATCTTTTGAATGACCGTGCCATGCAATATCCAGACGAAATTCCAAGTTCCAACCGCAATCATAAAGAACATTCATTAAGGCTGCGCGTTATAGCCCGTGTATGTAGTCAGGTGATTGAATCTCCGCCACGTATGCTGCGACCATACCGGTCTGACGAAGTCCCTTAACACGAATTCGAGGTGAGAGAACGCCAAAAAAGTAAAAAAATGTTCCGGTCACAGTTTCACTGGAAGCCAATGAAAATGTAAACAAACAAACAGGCGCGCGAGAATTCTTATCCGTTCACGTGATCCTATTTTTTGTTAAAGCTAATCTAAGCTGAGCGCGTAAAAATCACAACTTTTCATGAAATTGAATAGTTGCACACTTTTCAATTGCAGTGTACAATTAAGACGGTGCAGCAGTTATGAAATTTTAATTTATAAAATTGGTTTTAGCATTTTTTAAAACAAGTCTTTTCTTACTTTTTGCTCAAATATTGGGTTGCTGACATGTTGTACGTATTTGACGTCAATCAGAAGTAGTGCGACCTGAACCCTACGCTACTATCGATAAATATTTCTTAGCAAACTTGCAAAAAAAAATAAATATAAAACATAATATTATATGAAAAAGGGTCATGTCTACAAAACCGAAAAACAAAAAAGTGGATGCGGTAGCTGGATTTGCTGCCGGTTGTGCCACTACTCTCATTGTTCATCCGTTAGATTTGATAAAAGTCCGGTTGCAAAGTATGTTGTATTGATTATTCACTTGAGCTAATAATGATAGAAAAATGTTAAGCGAGGCTGACTACCGTAGTTGATAATCGAAAAAAATTTCACTTCGGCCGTGCGGTCGAAATAGCAAATGAATTACGTTCGTCAAATTCTCCGTTCAAGGAAATATACAGAGGCTTGGTGCCGAATCTTGTTGGGAACACGACCAGTTGGGCGTCCTATTTTTACTGGTGAGTAGTAGTAATATGATGTGACTAAATATACATTTTTTTGTTTTATCTGACTAAATCAGGTACGAAACAATAAAGCAAGAACTCAATATTTACTATGGAGCTCAGGGTCTCGGTTCGATAGATTACTTGGCCAGTGCCATGGCTTCTGGTTCTATAACGGTATTACTTACCAATCCGGTTTGGGTTATCAAAACTCGAATGTTATCCACCAGTTCAACGCATGATGGTGCATATAAAAGCATGGTGGACGGGTTCTTAACGATACACCGACACGAAGGCATACGAGGGTTTTACAGGGGGTTTCTGCCCAGTCTGCTTGGAGTAGGACATGGTGCCATTCAACTTATGGTTTATGAAAAATTAAAGACGTGGTATTTGAATCGGCAAGCTAACGGCCACGTCCAGCTGGTAAGTGTTGCATAATATTATTCTGGCATTAGGTTAACTATTTCCATTTATTCAGTCCACGTCACAATTCATCACATTTTCTGCATTTTCTAAAATTGTGGCAAGCCTGTTTATGTATCCATATCAAGTTGTTCGTTCCCGTCTTCAACGATACGATGCGGATAATGTGTACCGTTCCCTGTCTGATGTTGTAAAAAAAACATATCAGACAGAAGGATACTTGGGATTTTATAAAGGGTAAGTGTGTGTTTTTATGAGTTATATATATAGATATATGTATATATATTTGCCCAAATCATGAGCTAATATTAAGTGACAGTCTGATTCCCAATCTTTTAAGAGTTGTTCCCGCCACATGTGTTACGTTTGTGGTTTATGAAAATACAAAAAAGTATTTGAAATATGAGATTTAAAATTTGTACTCGCATACTCTGGCGTTTTTTTTTTTCATCGAAGCACGTACCGTTGTATTTATTTTTTCCGAATTTCACGTGTAATTGTATAACTATTACAAATTCACTGGACAAGATAAATGAAATGCCCTTTATATATGAATTTGTGTATTTTAAACATCTGATATTTGTCTTATATAACGTACATAAGTTTTTTAATAAATTTATGATGTTTATTAATAAAAATAGTTTGAATCCAGCAACTTGGCCAGCTTGCATATTATATTCAACATTGATGCGGCTCGATAAGAACTGTAAGTATAATTTAATGAGTACCTTACCAGATCAGCATTAAATTACATACATGATCACATTCATGAAAAGTGAGATGTCAATATTTTGATTGTTATTATTCAGAATGACACGTTGGTCCGTGAACGAATTGAAAGCACGCCTTCCCAATGATAATAATGTTGTCGCATGACAACAACAGCAATAACAACAGCAACGTCGTAAAAACTCAATGCCTTACAGATCTTAGCGATTTACCGCCAGTCACAGTACTTCCTGTTCATCTTTCAGATACCGAACTATCGGAACTATTTGAAATTTTAAAAAACTTACATGCTCCTGTAACTTTTGACTATTCACAAGCACAAGTTGTGATTGGCAATATTAATAACGTTACTAGAGTCAAAATGGAGTTGCGACGATTTGGATGTCTAAGAACTGGGGTATCATTTGTTAATTCAGCTTGGCTAAGTTCTCTAAAGAAAAATAACACGTTGCAAAATATTCGAAATTTTACCATATACGAACATGATGATGGTGATGTCTCGTCAATGTCAAAACAATCGTTGGAATTAGATATGAAGAGGCCGCATGCGAGCAATCATGAACAAGAATCTAATTTGGTTAAAAAACAACGTGTCGCAAAAAGAGGCAATTCTGCAATTGATGCGATTTTTTTAAAAAGATATGCGTGTGAACGCCCTCATCCGCTTGAATGTGTTAATCAAGAACTTGTAATTGCGTTGACAAAAGTGCGTCTTGTACGACAACTTGAAAATAATGAAGTTAGTATTCGTGCTTATTCTTCGGCTATTGCTTCGATCAAGTCCTATCCTGAAAAGATCACAAGTATTGAAGATGTCAAAGGACTTACCGGGTGCGGAGGAAAAGTTAGTAAGCTTGTACAGGAATATCTGAATACTGGAAATATAGAATCGGAATTATTCAAACTGGAAACACTTAAATTTCAAGCCATTCAGCAAATGTATAATATTTGGGGAGTTGGTAGTCGTACGGCAAATGATTGGTATAACAAGTTTGGATGGAGAAACGAACAAGATGTCAAAGAACACGGATGGGACTCGCTTTCGAAATCACAAAAGGCAGGAATTAATTATTATCAAGAATTTAAGCAAAAGTGTGTAATGATTCAAAGTCACATTCTACGGAGACAAAACTAACTGATTTTTACAGATTAAGCCATGAGCAGGTCAAGTACATTGGAAACAAAATTCAAGACCACGCAACAATGATTGAACCTAAAGCATTGTCGGTAATCTGTGGATCATACAGGCGAGGTGCCATATCTCATTCTGATGTTGATATCATAATTGGAGTTCCCGGCAGCATGCCTGGAGAACAACACGAGTTTTTGGCTAAACTTTTAAAGCAACTGAAGATAGCACGATTAATTTGCGATGTTCTTTCTGGAAGTAGCCTAAATCACGAAAGTAGTGATAGTAAAAAAAAGGAGCCAAAAAGTCGGTTAGATCTGGCTTTTATTGTTTGGTCGACAATACCGGAAGTAGGAGCACAGGTAAAATATTACAGGGTCGATATTATCTGTGTTGACTGGAGCATCATGGGACCAGCCGTGGTAGGTTGGACCGGTAAGAAATTGGCGGCAAGAGCAAAAAAAAAAAAGAAAAAAATCAAAAGAAAGAATTCTAATCAATATTTAGGAGCGACCACATTTGAGCGGGATCTTCGTCTTTATGCGAAAAATAAAGGTCTCAAGTTTAACAGCGATGGACTCACAAACCGCGAAACTGGAGAATTGATTGATACAACTGCAGATTCAATTGAAGCCTCAGAAAAAAAAGTATTTGAGGTATTAGGACTGCCTTATTTTGACCCCACCCTTCGTAATACTGGATGAACGGACTAAGGACAGAAAAAAAAAGACAATCAACAAAGTGAAAGTTAACTCGGAGTAAGCATAATGCATATATTATATATATATATCAACACATATTGTACTTCTTGAAAATAACAATAAAGCATACTGAAAACAATTTTTTTAATTTGCTAACCTCTCTTTGCTCTTGCCCTTCTCCCAATTCGTAATAGAAAAAAAAATCATATTCTTCTGCCCATTTGATCCACCAATATTTTGCGTTTGACAATCAATTAATTGCGCCTTCGGTTACGGGAGATGGTTACTTTCCGATTTAAAGGTTGCTGATCTTTACTTTTGCTTACTTGCCCACGTGAGTGGCAAAAATGTAAACGCCAGGCGCGGCAAGTAGTGCTGAAAGAAGGTAGTATTCAATTTCAACCTTCTGCGGAGCAGCGCCGGTTCGCTTGCCGGTGCTGTAAGCAGCTCTTCTGATCACAGGAGAGACCTGGCGGATAGTTGGAGCCCGAGTGGCAGTGGTACGAGCAACGGAGCGAAAAAGAGCCTGCATGATTGCGATGAAGGGGGAAATTTGAAACTAAAAAAAATGTTCAAATGCGAGAATACAAAGAAAACAGCAAGGGCAGCGAGGGTGGACTGACGAAGTCTACATTACGTAAGCGTGTCACCACCCTATTGGACAGAAATTACCCCTAAGCCTAAGTCTAATAAATAAACTACAACTACAACCAAAATCAGCATTCCAAATCTCACACCAAAAGAAACCCCGCCAATAATGATGTTAAACGCCATTTAAACATTGAAACAAAAATTAAAGTAAAAATTGATCAAAACGTGAAAAGTTCTGAAAGATCTGGGATATTGAAATATAAATTCATCTTAGTATATATATTAAAGAATGCCCGAATCTTTTAATGAATTTTGTAAGATTGTTTCTTCCACTGCTGCAAAAACTAGTCTAATGTTACTGGTATTTGTAGCTTGAGTCAAGCTAAAAACAATTTGTTAATAAGAAATCATGTTTGAAAAAAAGGGCGTTGATGCAATAACTTACTGAGGATAGATGTTCAACCCGCTCCTGTTTAGTTGAGTAAATCGCCAAAGAATAAACTTGGCTGCCTTGTTTAGATCATCACCACCATCATAATCATGAAACCACAAACTTAATGGCACCTTCTTTAATTTTTCCTGAAAAACGTCGACCTTGTTTAAAAACAATACGATACTGCTTCTCACGAACCATCGACTGTTGACTACCGAGTCAAATAAAATCATGCTTTCGAGCATGCGGTTTTGCTCTGAGTCTTCAAGCAAAACTTGGTCATACTCACTTAACGCCACGCAAAATATGATAAGCGTAACACCTTCAAAGCAGTGAATCCATTTTTTCCGCTCGCTGCGTTGTCCGCCAACGTCAAACATATGGATCATCAACTGATTCATTGGAAATTTTGTTTCAAATATTCCTGTTGTTTTTATTCGGGCTCGCAAAACATCGGTTTCTGTGGGAAGGTAATCAACCGCACCTATTCGATCAATCCCATTCAAAAAACTATGCATCTTGGTCAGAATAGAACAATTTCTAAACAAAAAAAAATTTCTTACTAAACTGTTGAGTCCATTAAATAAAATTCTGTTTGCCTCTCCAAAACTTGTGCAATGGTAGGATCCTTATATATGGCCTTCACGGCATCTGCGAATTCCGGATCCAATGATGATGATGGATTAGTTTCAAGATGAAAACCATTAAAATATTCAGCATAAGACTTAAACATTGTTAGTAAAGAACGACACCATAAGTGACGCATAAAACGATAAACTTGCTTTGTTTTCCTCATACGTGAGTTCTAGACCAAGAATTTGCATTCCGTCAAGAATTCCGCGAATGGATTCATACAAGTTTTTGTAAATTGTTCCCTTGTAAAGTCGTAACTCTTCTGGAGAGTATCCATTTTGATGGATAATCTTCATTTGTTTAACAATTGTGGACTTGCCACTTTCTCCGGATCCTACAATTGAAAATTAGAAAAACTGACAAAAACCAAAAACATCACTCAAAACAAATGGTAGCCAAGGCGATTTTTTTAAAAAAAAATACATCCTACCTAGTAGTAATACTTTGCAGACTTTTTGAGCCCGCCGGTGATCCTCCTCAATGGTTTTGTCAATCATGGCACTGTGTTTGCGTTCCTGAGCATCGTGTGCTTCTTCACTTGATAGACATCCACCCATTTTTTTTTTTTTTTAAATTTTTTCTTTAATGAAACTGTTGATTTTTTCCCACAATCGTGTATAAGTAAATCGACGTGTTATTTTGCGATAAGAACCACCGAAGTGATTGAACGCGTACTTGTAACCTTGTTCTATAACCTGCAAATAAATAAATTCCAGGCGTCTTCTGATCAATACCTCATATACATACCAAATCCAAATTCAATACATACAAGAAAGAGCCACACTAAAGAAAAGAAGAAGTTGAAAAAATATTAATGAAATTCAGTTGCCAAATAAAACCCTTACGTGAGTAAGCAAACAAATTTTTGTTTGTTCCGCGCAAACGATAGTTATCGCAATTAATTGATGAATGAATGACTCAACGTAAAACGTACCTGCCATGTGCAACTAAACTTGCATTACTGTCTTACGTGCGATAATGTTCAAGGAATATATGAGGTAGCTGCAAGGTTAGAAAATTTTTAGATGGTCGTATATGTTAGCTGACAGCGGTGATTCCATCAATCAATCATTTAGCTGCCGCATCAATATTAATTTCGAATTATTGATTTAGTTGTAATTAGTAGTTGAGATATTTTAAAATTTACAAAATTATTGTGACCTGGATTTTATATTAATCAACCTCTTATCACAATGAAATGTTGAAAGATATGTAGTGACAATTTCAAATTCGAAAATGTGCTCTCTTTTGTTTCTTTATACAATATAAATAAATCTTCAGTGTATGTGAACTAATGGGAAGAGCTATTTAGGCCTACAAGTTTGCTACATCTTCGATCGGTGTTTAGAAAATATAGCGTAAATGAACGTGTTTTCATGGCGAATCGTAAATATTAGAATACTATGTAATTATTTTTTTAATCTGATCACTGGGCGTTCGCCAAAAATATAATTTTTTTTAAAAAAAACCTTTGCATATGACGCCTTCTGAAACCAAAAAAAAAAAAAAAATTTATGCAATTTGAAGCGGAGGTGGATTTATCAAAGTATCAGGAAAATAAATAAAATCTAATTTATTTAAGAGCAGCAAACAGCTTTGGAGCTGCGCATTCGTTGACACAGTGAGATAAATGAAAACTAATTGATTACCAATTAGCAAAAGCAAAAAAAATAAAAAAAGTGAATTGCACACTTACAATTCTTCAATGCAGTCTTCCTTGTACTCTAATTCATCATAGCCATCCTGTTCTTGAGCCTTGGTGACACGTTCTACACATTCATCGAAATGATGCTTGAACGGATGACATATCTTGGATTCAGCACATTCTTAATTATAAGGTATTAGCAAATTTCTTAATTGTACTTTTGCATGATGAAAAAATTCAATTAAACCTACCGGCTTGAATGACTGGAAAGATGTCTTCTGGTTCCTCTTCTTCCTCTTCTTCCTCCTCTTCCTCCTCCTTCTCTTCTTCCTCAATCACATCTTCGACGACTTGCTCAATGGCATTTTCAACATCTTCAGGCTTTCCCTCGACTTCAATAGCGACTGTGACAATTTCGGCCTACAACAAAAATGTTAATTTAATTAAAAACATGAATTCTCTTGCAATAATAAAGTTGCTTCCAGAAATAACTTGATCAGTTTTGATCTGGTAAAAAAAAAAGATAATCCAGAATCATTGCCCACAACAAATCCATAAACATAATAACTGTCCAATTGTTCACTTTAACCAAAAAAATGATTGGCAAATTGCCGGCATTCATCAAGTGCAATTGTTCCAGCATTCAAAAAAAAATAAAAAAAATAGCTCGCGACTTACAACTGGCTCCTCGGCCTTGATAGCAGGGAAAATCGATTCAAAAAAACCTTGCAGGACAGTCATTTTGATTGAGGATTCAAGAAGCAAAAAAAAAAAAATTATAACCTTGGTCGAATGGGAACGGTCTTTGACTTCAATAATCCTCGGGGAAAGCGCTCACGACACTTTTTCCCTGCGTTTTCGAGGTTTCGGTTTGCGCTGAGGCGTTTAAGGGTCTTGTGTAGCAATACGTTTGCTCGACGCATCCACCATAATGTTGTATACGTTTGAGCGTATAACACCGCAAATGCGCGAGATGGTGAAGGAGAAATTTGCGGTTGGTTGGCTGTCCGCAACTCCATTTTCGCATTCGCTGATTGGCTGCGCTCAGTTGACTTGCCTGCTCTAGTACAAGCCCCGCGATTCAGGGGCTTGATGAGGAGACCGAGCGTCATACATTATGAGCAGCATCGCAGCGCTTCGTTCGTTTGTTCGTCAATTGTAACTTGAGCCATGGCTCAAGCTGGATTTTTTGTCGTTGCTTGTGGAATCAGCTCCGTTTTTTTGCGATTAGTGGGTTACGTGTTTTTGCGCTGGGTAAGTTATTACTGGTAGTTTGGATCGTCATGATCCGGCGGGGGTAATGCGGCTGGCGGGCCATATCAAGAGGCGGAGAACGAGGAGAACGAGACGGAGCAGGAGGCGAAGGAAGAACAAGATATGCTGCACGGTATAAATGCTGACGAAAAATTTGTAAAGTTTCCTTCAAGCATTTTTCCTTCTATAATTTTCACGTTCGCGACTATATACGGGTTGTCGGCTATTAACATATGGCGAAATCATGATGATCACGCCGACAAGCTTGAATCAACTACGCCTGGCACGAGCGATTCACCAGAACGAACTGCATCGGTAGATAAGCAAGCAAGCGCGAAAATAAGTACTCATAATTCAGGCTTGCGTAAAAAGTCATTATTTGCTGTGTTATTTTTTGGAATACCATCCAAGTCTAGGCCGATTTTGTCAGTTCTTGCCGTGTTGACCAACCTGACAATCTTAATGTTTGCATTAGACTTCATATACCGCTCGTTTTACCTTTATCCTGAACATGATGTTGCTTTCACCAGGCTCGGACACGTGTCTGCTAATTCGGCCAGGCTAATTGTGCGGCAGCCGAATACGGTGCGCCCAGTCGAGGTGCGATTCACCGAAATCACACCTCTTGTGAGCGCCAGCGAAGTGTTTAGCCATCAAACTGATTTTAGTAATTGGAACGTTGCTATCTCTTCAAAACCGGTTGATGGTCAAACAGACTACACTGCTGTAATTGATCTATCTAATCTGAAACCGTCGACTGATTATGCGTTCACAAGTTCGTCAATGAATGGCACGTTTACCACGTCGTCAAACAAGGTTGGCAGTTTTAGTTTTCTTTTCACATCATGCATTAAAGCGTGAGTACATATACATAAAATACCCTTATTTCTTATTTCTTATTTCTTGTTTGTTTTTTTTTTAATTTTTTTCTTTTATTACTTTTAGGCGAGTTCCATATAATCCGTTGGATCATCCTTTGGCAATAAATGGGTTTCGAATTCATAATTTCTTACTTTCAACGGTTGATTTCTTTTTATTTTTAGGCGATTTTACATATGCCGATGTTCCCAAACTTTTAGGAACCGATGTGGAGTCATACCGACGTCATTATCGTCAGGTATACAGTGACTTGATTAAAACCGGGTTTCATCAATTGCCAACAGTTCATGTTTTTGATGATCATGAAATTATTAATGATTATGACCCTAAATATAGTGCCTTGTATGAACCTGCAATCATGGCATGGAAAGAATATCAGGGGCGTGGTAATCCAAATCCGGTACGAAACGACGGAACTTATTATCAATTTGAACGACAAGGAATTCCTTTCTTCTTGCTCGATACAAGAACTTTCCGTTCGGGAAAGAATGTTGAAGATGGCCCTGCAAAGACAATGCTTGGCGAAAAGCAATTGGCAGATTTGCATAAATTTTTGATAACACACAGGTCAGCACCGGTTAAGTTTATCGTATCGTCTTGCCCGTTTACCAAGAATTGGCAAGGCCCGGATGCAAAAGATACATGGGCAGGGTATTTGCATGAACGGTCGATCGTTTTAAATTGGCTATGGCAAATTAATGATGGCGGATTGGTTGTGATCCTGTCTGGCGACAGGCATGAAGCTGCCGCAATCCGATTTCCGAATCCTAATTACGGTGACCAGAAAAGAAACGCGCGAGATGTATACGAATTTTCGACTAGCCCGTTCAGTCAGTTTTATGTACCAATCAGGACTCATAATACTAATGATCTGGAAGATGTCACGATAATGTACATGCCGGATGGGAATTCAAAAGTTGGTAAGATTGATGTCAACAAGCAAAAAGACGGCACGGTTGAGATCGTATACAGGTTGTTTATTGATGGTGAGCAAAAATGGTTGTATGAGTTAAGTTCCCGGAGCATATAGGGTTCTAAAAGAAATAAAGAGAATTATTTGGCTATTTTTGCAAAATCGAAATATTGTTTTTAAGAGTAATTTTATGTTAAAAAAATTTAGTACATTACAAGCTGACAAAATATTTTGCATTTTACAACACGGTGGCAAACTTGGACGCGACAGTGTTTTCGATAAATTCTTCGGATTCCTTTTCCTCAGCAACACCATCGATGCCTTCTTGTTCTTCATCATCGTCGTTTACCCAACCAGCAGACTGTTGCACGGCCCGATTCCATAACCGGTAAGATTTTTCACGCTTGCGTTGAGAAATCGTGGGCCGGAACGTTGTCTCGCCATCACTGTTGATTGATTTTAGATCATCAAAATCGCGCCAAACCTTGAACGCGAACCCGGCAGCAATGGCCGCGCCCAATGCCGTAGTTTCACGATATGCTGGCCTGAGCACATCAATTCCGATAATGTCGGATTGGATTTGCATGCACACGTCAGAATTAGACATGCCGCCATCGACCTTGAGAGATTTTAATTCATAACCAGAATCTTTTTGCATGGCTTCCAACACAGCCCGGGTTTGGAAACAGGTGGCTTCAATGGTTGCCCTGGCGATATGTTCACGAGTGGTATAATTTGTAACACCAAAGATTGTCCCTTGCGCGTCATCGATCCAATAGGGAGCGAAAAGTCCAGAAAACGCGGTCACGAACACGACGCCACCGGAATCAGATACCATGGACGCCAACTTGCCAACCTGGTCGGATTCGGAAATAAGTTTTAGATTATCACGCAAAAACTTAACCGCCGAGCCGCCAACGGCGACGGAACCTTCCAACGCGTAAATCGGCTTATGATTTTGAAAATGATACGCAACCGTAGTTAGCAAGCCGTTAGAAGAAAACACTGGAGATTCGCCAGTGTTGTATAATAAAAACAATCCGGTGCCATAAGTGTTTTTGCCAGTGCCAGGCGTGAACGCCTTTTGACCGACCAGCGCAGCAGATTGATCACCTAAAACGCCACCGATCGGAACCGAATCAAGTAAGCCGCCATGGATTTTTCCATAGGCAGAGTCATGTGATGAGTGAGCAATTTGAGGGAAATTAATGCCCTTGTCAATGTCAAAAAATGAAAGCAGGAAAGGATCGTATTGAAGGGTGTTGATGTTAAGAAACAAGGTGCGGGATGCGTTCGTGGTGTCGGTTACGAACTTTGTATCCGTGCCGGACTTACCGGCACCGGTCAAGTTATAAATCAGCCAGGTATCAACGGTGCCAAAATTGAGAGTACCTTTGCGTCTGGCATCGGCTACGGTTGTCATGTTTTCAAGAAGCCAAACCAATTTTAATGCTGACGGATAGGTGGACAAGGGCAAGCCGGTCGTAGATTCAATTTTGTCAGATCCAATCTTGGTTTTAAAATGATGCACAAGACGAGCCGTACGTGTATCGGGCCAAGCAATTGCATTGTACAACGGACTTCCGGTCTCGGAGTCCCAAACAACCGTGGTTTCCCTTTGGTTGGTGATGCCGATGGAAACAATGTCTAATTTGGAGTAACCGTCTTGTTCAAACTGTTTAACGGCATTGTCTATGCAGACGCGGGCGGATTCAATAATCTCTAATGGATCTTGCTCATGCCATCTAATAAAATTTAACCAGTTAGACATATTAGCATGCATATATGCCAATGTGTAACAGCACAGCACTACTTACCCAGCGTAAGGGTATATTTGCTCGAATTCAATCTGATGACTTGCATAAGGCTTTCCCTCGTTGTCAAAAATAATGAACCTAAAAAAAAAAAGTGTTAAAGAAAATGCAGCTACGCAGCTACGCAGCATCCTGTCATGATTGTCATCATTTGTATTTACCTTGTTGACGTTGTTCCGGTGTCGAGAGCGCCCACGAACTTACGAGAACTAGAGTTGACCATTGGCTATGAAAAATAAATAGTAAGAAACGATTGGTAGTAAATAAATTGAACCGAACTGAACTGAAAATAATTAAAGATTTGTTTTGGTAGCGTCGAATGCGTGTCAGTAAGTATATGAAACAAGAAAAGCAAATTCTGGACCAAATTAAAACCCGCCCGCGCCGAAACTTAAAAGTCCGGGGTTACGTAACAAAGCTGGGGAGAATCATTTATGGGCCGAAAGCTTATTACGTAAACTGCATGCTTGCACGTGATGGCAAAATGGGCGGTCTGAGTCTTCATCATGGAACGTGTCAGAGCGGCTGTGTACTTGATTCACTTTCTTCAAATATAGTCAAGGTAAACGGATAAGTTTGGATATATGTAAATTACAAAAATTTATTATCAATTATCTTACAGGGTGGAACTGGATATTTACGAATATAGTGTCGTGTTCTCCCGTCGTGCGAGGTCACAATCTAGAGCTGCGGTTCTTATCCTATAAGTACGTAGTGTCATCAATCTCTACAATATGCCAGAATGACAGCAGTACTTTTGTATTGGAAACATTTGGGGCGCATAAAAGTGAGTATCAAGGTGATAAAACGCAAGAGCATGTTGTAGAAACAAAAGGATCTGTAGAACTTTGACTAATAAAAAACGCTGCAGGTTATGAACGCGGCACATTCAATTAAACTTGAGTGAGAATGTATCAGAGCTACCGGGAATTCAAGAAAATAATGGTGAATCAAATCCGAAGACGCCAATGCCAATTAATGAGCCATGGATGAGCCATGGTGTATGTCAGGGCGAACTGACGACCGCGCTCTCTGGAATAATCAACAACGTGTAGAAACCCTGGAGAAAATATATATGACACAAAATTCTTTAATCTAATAGAATGAGGCAGTCATCTTTACTCGTGTTGAGTCGACATTACTCATCAACACCTTGTTTAGTCACGGGTGATGTAAGGACGGGTTGCCATCAGCTGGCCAATTACAAGCCGCCTAAACGGGGCCCTGGCCAGCTGGACGACGACGACGACGACGACGACGACGACAATCTCCGACAGACAGTCGACGTCAATGTAAAAAATTGAAGTCCTGTAAAGTTTAATGTGGCGTTGGTTATACGGATACCGTGCAGATTAGACCAGGGACATTTAATCGTCACCATTCTGCAGGTTCCACCTGTCCACCGCTGCAGAAAGAAGGCAAGCCAACGCATGGCTTGCGCTTCATACAATTAGTGCATCCTTTCAACGTTCCTCCAATGAATCCAAGGACATAATTTCATGTGTCATAGTTAACCATGTCATGTTATTACGCTAATGGCTGGGAACGTTGATAGTGACCGTACACAACAAGTCTAAAAAAAAATTTTACTTTATCATACGTACATATAAATATAATACGATAATTATACATAACAGGATATAGTCATGCATTAGTCATGCAATACAATATTTTATATCAAAAGAATAATTTACTGATGCACATAGTACAATTTTATAAGTATGGATCAAATTCATCATTCATTATCATAAAGCTAGTATAAAATCCGTCAGTTCTAATCCCTTCCAGTGAACAAATGTCGAGTCAGAATGTACCAAAAAGCGTCCTCATTAACGTAACAAGAATTGCGCCGAACGCTTTCATCATTTACTATATCGGCCCAGTGGTTACCGGGCACAATATCCGATAACTAACGCATGGTCTTTCATCATATACAACGTAAAACGCTGGAAGGTCATTAAAGAAAAAAAAAAAAATTTTCTTTCAGGGCCCCGGTTCCCGATTTAAATAGACATTTTGAAACCTCAAATAGTTTGCGCACTTACACCGTAACTAAAAGTATATTAGTACACTATATTTATTTTCTCACTTCAAATTCTCAACTTCATTCCGTTTTATTTTTCACATAAATTCCGCGAATTTTTTTTTGGCTCACCTCAATTACAGCCCAACGGGCTTTAGATTATAGGCAAAAGAGAGAAAAAGTTATTTCAAGTTGAGCTGCGACTCAGTAACTACATGAAATGCTTGTTCAGTCATCATCAAGAACACAATTGAACCTGGTTTCATTGGCCAAACCACTGGTGGTCCGCAATATTTCCCAGGTTCATGCGTTTTTGGAAGATCCCACCAGTTTAAGAGTAACTGGAACTCGAACAAGACCTCGTCAACAAATGTACGATTTTTTTGGTCGGGCTGCTATTAATGGTGATTATTCTCAAAATCTGTTTTGTTATGCACCTAAAAATCATATTCCGAATTACATCCCGTTCAGTTCCACTACAAGGGGACGACAAAGAATTATAAGGGACCGGGAACAACAATTACATCAATCCTCTACTACATCTGGTGATGAACCAAAAGTTGACGCTAACACTTATCGACCTTTCCCTCTTAATCCATATGCTAAAACCGCATTTCAACTTTCCCCTCAACTCAAATCTACTATTATTTCTGCCGTGCAATCCGGCCAACCAATTCATGAAGTTAGTTCAATATACGGTGTCAAGGTCGAGCGTATTCTTGCAATCATAAAGCTTGCCAGCATTGAAGAAGATTTTAAAACTGAGGTAATAATCATTTTTTTAATTACTGCTTTTGATTTATTATATGATGAGACTATTTTTTTATATTCGATTAGTCTTGAAGACCAAAAATATGGTTAACAATTTATCTACTGAAAATTATTCATCAAAACATTATTTGAAAATTCTTAAGTTTTATTTTATTTCAATTTTCTAACTAGTTCTTTTTTTAGAATAAATTAACACCAGATCTGAAACGATTTGGCCGAAGAATGTTTCAAATGCTTCCTGTTACTAATGCTAGACTGGAAACTCATACTGGCAAAAAACCAGTTGCTGATGTTTTGGGAATAGATTCTACCGAAGAAATCGTAGTTCCGCCTCAGACCAAGAATGATCATTTTATCGTGTTGGAAGAAGATGCGGCGTTTGGTAGTGATGACGCTGCTCAATATTATGGTGTCAAGCCAGCTAAAGACCTTCTTGAATCATTAAAATCGACACAATTTGATCGCAAACATTCGTATCCCAAGGGTACTGTTTCAACTGAAGATGATCGATTTATTTGGAAAGTTGTTCCGGCAAAAGCAGGTTCTGTTGGTTACAGATATGGTGCCAGCAGGGATGACAGGAAAAAATATAGAAAGCATTACAAAAACCCGGAACTTAACGTATGAAGTTAATCTATTGTATATAGCATGTGTATTTATTGTGTATTTTAAATATTTGCATTGTGTGACAGGGTGCGTAGAGTTCGCGGCCTGTAAGTCCGAATATCAGTAACTAAGTGGATTACCGTATGAACTACAGGAATAGTACAACTAGTTTCTTTCCTTAACCATCATTCATCTAATCATACCTTCATCTCCATGCTCCAGTACATGCCCCTGCTTAACATTGTGTTTCTTCACATATTTTTCTCATTCAATTTTAAAACACGGCTGTATGACAATTCACGACTGGGCTGAGCAACCTTTTGGTTTACCTTCAAAACTTGAGCATGATAACTTGACTCGCGTAGATATTTTTTATCTTTTTTTTTCCTTTTTCTGTCTTTTTCTTTAAATATATTGTTTTAACGTAAACTAAAAAAATTCTTGTAATTAATATCTGATACATTGAAGGCATTTAAAAAATACAACTATATGGCTACGTTTGAAACTAACATCGTCATTCATTAGGAATTTTACCTTAACAATTAATTTTATTTCGAGTAGCAAGACGGCATCACCTTGAAGCTTTTAAAACTTTATCTTTTTGCAGCGAGACGTCATGTGGTTTTGAAAAAACACTGACATACATATACATGATTGCTAACAGTCTAGCTTTGCCAAAATAAATTAAAAAATTTTAATACAGTTTGACCTTCAGGAAAAAACAATAGTTGATCAGTTTGTTAGAATCAAATTATTTGATAATATTATATATCACGTGATGATAGGAGGTTTGTACCAGCCAATCAATAACTTAAGCTAAGGCAGGGTAATCATATTGGCTCGACTCATTTGCTTCAACGGACTTTGACTGACGAGAAAGCTGCACTTTAACAACCTGATTAACCGGCATCATGGCACCAAAACCAAGGTTTATCGAACAACCAATTAGGGTATGTCGTGGTTGTTATTAATGTTTTCAATTGCAAAGTTGTTGTCATAAATCAATTAACATCACTTTTTTTGCTAGACCTTGAGGTATTACTCAAGAAAGTCGCCGCAATATTTTTTTCCATTGGTCATTGCTGCGGCAATTCCAGTAGTTGGATTCATTGGCTATCCTCTTCGAGTTCGATTTCTTTATCCAAATCATGAACCAGTTCCAAAATCATATCCATGTGAGAAAATTTTAACCTACTAAAAAAATGTTTTGCATTCTAATCAAATGCAGTACCCCAAAGAGAACGAGTCGCGTTACAAGGATATGACGATGAATAATTCTTTTTCAAATGCGGACAAGCGAATTGGTTTTATATGTTAGTGCGGGTGGAGTTATATAATAATATATAGATATGCAATGGTTGACAAAAAATCACGAGTCATGATTCCTTCTAATTTTTAGAAATTACAATCCGAAACCGCCAAATATATACGCAATTTTTAACGTAGTCAATTTCTCAATTATTAATATCAAAAAAAAAAAACGCCTTGATATCCATTGCTTACAATATAAATTTAATTCTGTAGTGAAGCTGTAGAACCAGTTACAATATTCGAACTTTCCGATAGTCCGGCAATTTCCAAGCCAGCAAGCACGTCTCGATCTTTTTCGCCTACATCACCATCTTCATCGTCTTCTTCTTCACGATCATGATGGTACGATTGCACGTTGTCAGATCGAAATTGTGCGTCGTCTCGAGCTTGCTGTTCTCGAGCTTGCCGCTCCATATCATCTATTTTTCTCTTAACCTCACCAGCCATTCGCATACTATCTGTAACCAAACTATCGAATAACTCTCTTAATGTCCCTTTTTCTCTTGAACTTCCCTTCGTGGGCGCCAGCTCAATTGAAGCAGCAAAATCTTTCGCAAAAAACTTTTCCAATATTTCATCGGCAAGAACAACCATGCGAAACGTTGCAAGCGTAATGTGAAGTGGATGATTAGGATCAAGTGCAACATTGGCCTGCACTTTGGTATTTTCGCTAGATTCTACCTGTACAAGATCGCTTGTCGCATCTACGGAACCTGTTTCAGGAAAATCTGGTGTGGCGTACTCAAATGCTCGCCGAATAAATGCACTAACTGACGATAAATAATCAATAGGACTATCATTTAAAGTTCCTGCAATCCCCGATAACGGAGGTGAAATTATGCCGTTAACACCAGCACTATCACCGTAATCATCTCCTCGCCAAGATAAGTGTCTGGTTATGTATAACAGACCTTCAGACATTTCAAGTATACCTTCGCGATCAACTTTGCCATCACCGTCTTCGTCGTATAATTCAAAAAAATAAGCCATACTGCTCATAATATCCCTTTCCATAACAGAAGCCAATCCAGAAACAACGTTATTTAACGATAGTCCACCACGAAGCTCGATATCCCATCGGTGAAATAACCGTACTAAGAAATCATGAGGCTCAATCGCCCAGCTGGCAATACCTGACAAAAATAATTGAAAAGTGCTTAAGTCCATCAGTGTTTTCTTCGGGCCAAACCCAAGCCTAGACGATTGCAGTGCTTCAAAAAACCGGTCATAAATATTTGACAAATCAGTAGAAGTTAAATGTCCAATATTATGAAGATTTCGTAATTGAGTCCGTTTAGCAAATGATTCAATGCCTTCTAAAACGCCGTCTTTATGCTTTTGCCGACGGTCGGCAATTATATCATCAGTTATGATAGAAAATTCTTTAAATGCAACTACCATCAATTCTTGAAATCGAGTGACCTCCCGTAATTTCTCATTTTGAGAAGTTGGATGAGCTGAATCATCAAGTCTAGAAAAATAATCCTTGAGGATTGAAATAAAAGATCCATCGTCATTAACATCCAATAGTTCTTCACCATTGATCCGTAAAATAGCAAGACCAATCTGAAACAGTACTTTTGGACCTTCTAGGAAAAAAACATCAAGAATTCTAAATGCAAATGTGAGCGGCATCGAATTGACATAAAGTGATAAAAACCAGGGAAGAGAGACGACAGAGAGTTGAATGTCAGATATAACCAAATGATCCCATAAAATCGGCATTGTCTTTTCAACGAGAGATTCAAATACTTTTTGATCAAGAATAGTGCCATACATCGTTTGAGAGTAATATCCGGGAAGTAAGTGATCGCACAGAACTGACAAGCACCAAAAAGCCTGCTCCTCATTCATATAACTAGTAATGTTAGATAAGAAAAAGAAAAGAAAAACAATATACAAATATCACATACATCAAAAGTGCAGCAACAACTATATTCATAGCCTGACAATAGCCTACAGATTCGTTACGCCAACTATACATTGTTAAAACCCTTCGTAAACGTTCGATTCCTTCTTCTGACTGATAAGCAGGGTATTCTGGAAGAGATCTGTTAAGATCTTTTTCAATTTCTTCAATTGCCAACGAAGAGCGACCAACATATTCTTTTTGCAACTGTTGATAGACATTTGGATTTGCCAGTCGCAGATACATTGAGCCCGAAGTTAATTCCCATATTTCCCCACGAAGCCGATTGGGTAATCCCACTCGAATAAGTTTTTGAAAAGTAGGAAGACGTACTAAGCTAAGATTTCTGCCATTGTTGCGTAAATATTCCGCCCATAACCTTAATTTCGATTTGTCTCTTAATTTTCTCGGATCGCCAGGATATTGGAAAAGTTGACCTAGACCACCCTCTGGAATGCTATCGCGTTTAGTTCCATCCGGTGAAATCGAGGCAGATTTATCTGACAACATATACTCGGAGTAAAGAGTAGTCAAGAATTTTTTTAATAACTTCATGTCCGATACATTGGCTCTTAGGTTCTGCTTCAACCGATCACAAAACTGCTCGATTTGCGATCGCAAACCTACAAACTGCAAATTAAACTTCAAACCGTGTAGAGTCTGGATCATCAGTGCAAACAGATAAGTTTTTGAAGCAATACGCTCAACCCTGCGAATAGCTACTAGCGGTACAACAAATGTGCATGTCTTCGGATCCACGGCATCAAACACGAGATAGGCCTCAGACAGTATAAGTTTGCCTGAAGCATATATTCCACTTGACTCCAAAGCAAACTCAGTTGATATTGATTCTTGTAAATGAGCATTGTCAGGCAACCGATATGTAGTGCGAAAGATTTGGTCCTTAGAAGGCCTCTCTGATGTCGCATCAAAAAGGGATAGTTGCGCCGCCTTATTTCGAATTGTCGCCAACAGCGACATATTTAATCGCTGAATTATTCAAAGCCAAGCTTAGCACAACTTTCGTTATCAAATCGTTATTTGTCTATACGGATACAAAAATAAAGTGAGATTTATTCAGGTTGCCCGCGTCGATTAAAGAGAAGTCCTCAATGCGCACCCCAATATGCGGCTCAGGCCGCATGCCACAACTGTCACCTATTAGTACACGTGATTGTTTTGATTTTCATAGCTGTCAATCCATAAATTCTTGTCAATCAAACTATATATATTTTACTGCTTACGCGACATGATTGAAGTTATTTGCAACGATAGGTAAGACAATATCATTTATATCATAAAAAAAATGCTGGCTGATAGTTTGAAGATTAGGGAAAAAAATAAGAGTAAAGGTGTGTAGTTTTTTTGCGGATCAGTTAAAGATCGTTGCTATCTAACGCCATTTTTAAAGTGCCTCGGCGAGGACACTGTGGGTGACTTTAAAAAACTTGTCGCTTCGCAAATTGGTACTAATCCAGAAAAAATTGGTAAGGTCATTGAATTTGATTTATGGATCAAGCATTAATTGTGGATGTAGTACTCAAGAAAGGGTTTGTGTTATAAAAAACTGAGAACTGGGTAGGTTTATGAGTTATGCTCACCATACTTAGTTATACCACATTTAAGGATCATATTTCTCTTGCAGATTACGAAATCCATAATGGCACGAATATTGAATTGTATGTATTTTTGAGCTATGTACTTTTCATTCCATGTTTAACAAGATCTCATGCAGATATTATGCCTAAATTTCAACTTCCCTCAAGGCTAGGAATTTTGAATTTTGGAAACTTGTTGATCAGATTTGAATTGTTTCCAAAATGGATTATGGAGCGATTTAAAGCGCCATATACATGTTGCAATTTATTTTATTTTATTTTATTTTATTTTAATATAAGATGCAAACAGTTTGCATGGTTTGAAAATGCTAGCTAGAATTGAAACGGTCTCCACAAATATGTGTGTCGTTGCAGCTCTAAGTGATTATACTTCATGTGATTTTGAAAGGTTGTAGGAATTTGTAGTTTAATTTTAGTCGACTACTAAGGTCACTCTTTATTGTTCAATATAGGCAGACTGGCTAATATGAATCGTTTGCCTTGCGAACAAATGGTTAACAAAAAGTTCATAAACGTCATTAGTGCACAATCTGTAACACATAGTCGGTTTGGTGCTTACTATTACTCTTTCAACCTTTATTTTATCCATACGGCACACAGAAAACAGCAATGCACGTTTCGGTCACGGCAAGCCAGAGTTATGTACGGTGACCGTGACCAGGTATGACTTTATTTATGCATCAAGTTGATTTATTGCACATATTGTTTGGTAGTTGACGAGCCTTCGGGGGGAGGTTAACACGTTGACATTGGCTGCGCGACAAAGTATCAGTGATGATCTTAAGCAGCAAGATCGAAGATTGACATGCAGTCAATGCAACGGGTAGGATGAGCCAAGTCGAAGTAACACACGGCACAGTGTCCTATAAGGGACTGTTTTGCACATTAAAACGAGTTATTGCATATATGGCGCGTAGTCGACGTGCCTTCCGCGGGGGGGGGGGGGAGGAGGGGTTTATCTCTGCAATTTCTTGTATGATTTGCCGGCTTTAAAATGATCTTCCATTCTATTTTACTGAAGGAATATTCGACACTGGCGATGGTGTATTAAACTTACGGGATTAGTTCCCAAAGTTTGCGGTCAAAATCTTGGTTTGCGGGCGATAATGGGTTAGAAGAATTTTTTACATGAGTCTTTTGAGATGTGTGAAGTAAAACTTTCAGACTTCTACAATCAACGAATGCTAAATTCAAAAAGGAAGCCGCTCATGTTGAATCCAATATTTCGCGGGTTTTACGTTAGTCTACTATTCTGTGTCAAGCCAAACGAAGTAATAGTAAATCATGTTTTACAATATCTACAATGAAATTTTTTTAAAAATACTTTATTTGACATATAAAAGCAACGCAACTCATAAAAATAATACATACGATTTGTTTTCAATAATTAAAACATTAAACAAGTGCACAGAAATCAAGTTCTTTCTTTTTTTTGGTTTTTTATTTTATATTTTTTTTAAAAAAATTAGGCATTTTTCAAATAAAAAATAAAAACATTTTTTTTTGTGAAGTTTCTGGTTTTGTACTTTTTTTTTTTTTTTCGTACGGTTTTTAATAATTAAATATTAAACGTGAAACATGAGAGATTAAAAAAGCAATTTTTTTTTGTAAAGTTTTTGTTTTTCTGATTTTTTTATAAAATTTTAAAATTTCGGGTTGCGTGGTATTAATATATAGAATTAATGATATCTGAAGTTGCAGAAAAGAAAAAAAAAACATAAACCAGCTTGACTGTTGACTTGATGACAATTAATTAGCTGTGCAACTTGCGTTTTTGATGGTTGACTCTGACGGTACTTCATAAACGTCTTCAGTGCGGGGGGTCACTGGATCGGTTCTGTCATTGTCATTGTCATTGTCATTGTCATTGTCATTGTCATTGTCATTGTCATTGTCATTGTCATTGTCATTGTCATTGTCATTGTCATTGTCATTGTCATT
>NW_027117886.1:36221-39277 GCF_038497905.1 Lipomyces japonicus
ATTGTCGTCGATCCTCAAACTTTTGCCTTAATCAAACAGGCCAACATGATAATCAGGTATATTTCAGCTTTTCTTTTCAATCACCGCACCGGCGGCCTAGTGGACGCATGCGTCTGGCCACGGACAGGACAATTGCCAGTCCATGTCCAAAACCAGGTTTAACAACGCGACGTGTAAACATTGAACCGTTTCCGATGGCGTATTTCTGAAACCTTTGTACACAACAACATACTCCGGCAATTTGATCGGCATCAGCATCGGCCTCGGCAGTGGCGATGGCAGCGGCAGAGCCGACGTGGTGAATCTTGACGACGCAACGTCAGAAACGGTCAACGTCCTTTGCGGCTCCCAATGCTGGCCCGGGATCATGCGCATCGAAATCACAATCACCGAAAGTCCAGTTTCTTTCGAGCGACCGGTTTCTGTCAAAACAATAAGATTCGTTGTGCGCACGTCGTAAGTTGCTGGGCATTGGCATTGTGGCATGTCATAGTACACGACCGTTAGATCCGTGGTCATGTCAGGCCCGTGTCCATACACCTGCAATCCCGTCTCCGTAACCCGCGGTTCATCATTGCCGGTTATCTACGTCGTCCTTGTCATCGAAAATGCATAAAACGCAGGCACAGGCCTTATCGGGCCGGTCGTTGTCGCTGTCACTACTTGCAACCCGGTCGCGGTCGTGGTCATTTGCGCAACCGGAGCTTTGACAACATACGCGATGAACAGTGAAATGGCTATTTTGCCAACCTCAGTCAAACAGTTCATCGCGCATTTAACCAGTTCCGACGTATTTTGACCGATTGCACGCCATGCCTGCACGTACGTGGCCGTCGCGACCGCTCCCGTAGCGTTCTGTACGAGCAGCACCAGCAAAACGCCGAACAAAACGGCCAAAAAACGCCGATGTTCAAAAAACGTGGTGAAACCACAAATGTAAAATTTAAAAATAAAATAAAGCAATTCTTTTGCAAGGATTGCTAGCCCTGCATGTCCGAACATTATAAATGCCCAGAGTTCGAACTGCGCAAGGGTCACAAACAAAACTGGTCTTAACCAGTCAAGGAATATTTTGTAATACTCCCTGACGGCCTTGAAAAGTGAGTCACTTTCAAAATCTACTTGTTTAAACATTTTTTTTGGTTAAAAAAAAACTTCAAGTGAAGAAGTAAATGAACGATGAACGGAAAAGAACAAGGGAAAGAGGGAAGTGCGCGTCGCGCGGTTTTTGTAAACATTTGGTGTGTTTATTTTTGCAGTTTGACAGCCCACTTAGACTTGAATTATTTAAAAATAATCATATCATTTAGTTTAATGAGTTCGTCACGTCAATCAAAGTCATCTTGACATTTAGTTATATGTATAATTAGCATCTAGGTACATTTATATAAATCATTCGTGGCGAACATGTACAATTGAAATCCACAATAACTCTTGCATATGTAATCTAGTAACTTCAATTCATGAAATATCATTAACGTACGTAACAACACGTAACAACCATGCAAATGCGACCAGCACAAAAAATACCTTTGAAATTTATTATTTGCCTAATTCATGAAGCCAATTGAACATCCTTAATTTTTTGCCAGCAATTTTTGTGATATACATGCTTGCTTTGAATTACCAACGAATTTAGTTCTTCCCCACCGCTCCTGCCAGTGCTCTGCTGATGCGTGACTTGTAGATCCATGTCATCGGCTGCGCGGACAAACACCAAATCATGTTCCAAAATTTTAAATTCTGATATTGAATCCGAGTCATCTAATTTTTCAGCATATTCTTTTAGAGTCTTGCCTTTATTAGATGTACTGCCAGAGATGAGGCCAACTACATGGTCACCATTTGGTCCATCTTTGTTGTTTTCGTCATGCACGTCACCATCACGACCACGATGCCGCCATCGATCTCTTCGATCTTCTCGAGCAGCAAAGTCTTCATCAGATTCAACAATCGTACGCCCTGGCAGTTTAAGCCACTTTTTCTTCCCTTTCCAGATATTCCCGCTTGTTATTCCATGCACTGTATGTTGCTGTCGGAACTCCAGCTCCCCATACTTTCTTGCCGCAAATTTTGCAAACCGGCGTTGGGCACTCGCCATTCTTGCTGCCGTATATTACAACTTTTGATACTCTGACCATGAGATTCCTGTTCAACAACTGATTCGTCAAAGACAAAATAACCCAGGGGAAAAATGCATTATGGTCGGAAACTTTAATGCTCACTGTCACTGGTGGAATTCACAGAGAGTTGAGGAAAGGCATATCCAGATTTTGCAATACTGTCAGATGTACAGATTTCAACTGCTAAATGTCCCAGATTAATACACATTTCACCGACCAAATAGCAGATCATCAGTCCTAGATCTTGCTTTTGCCACACCAAATTTGGCAAAATCAATTAGCAACTGGACCATTATTGAAGATGAAAGCTCCGGATCAGATCATGAAATGATCTGCATAGAACTAATAGGTGAGCGGCAGCAACATTCAGACACCAATATTAACCATAATAAGGAAGAGAAGTATAATTATTTATCTACCAATTGGGAAATATTTGACCAAACTATTAGGAACAAATTCGAGCAAGAAGGACATGTGTGGCTTCAGCTTATAAAAGGATTTTATTTATTCTTCAAAAATTTTCTTTTCATATGGATCCTTCATCCGCGACAGCGGCGCGCCCTTCAGGGCGCATGTCTCCGATGGATGCAAATGGAGGCTCTTTGCCTGGGCCTATGTCATACGCTCAGGCTGCTTCGTCCTCACCAGCCTCAGGGGGCGGTAAACCCCGCATCACGAGGCTCCCATTACGTGCCCGCATGACGGACACGGTAATTTATGAAAACCTGCCCCTAGAAGTGTCCGATGAAGCCCTTATTCAGTCCTTTTTCGAGACTTTCTCTTTCGGGTGTAATTTTTCCCCCCTCACCTCGGGAGGCCACCACATGGCTTTCGAGGTTCGCTCCGCTGCTAATGTTAGCAATATTCTTGCAAACCCGCTGCCAATTGCTGCAGCATCTATCTCTCTCACGGCTCGCCGTCTGCCAACTGAAG
>NW_027117887.1:0-13474 GCF_038497905.1 Lipomyces japonicus
AGATTGGTTCCCATGTCCCTCATTGCAGGCTTGGGATCAAGTCAAGCAACGCATCCGTACCACCTGTCAAGAACAATCCCGTCTGTGGCACAAGGCACGCGCTTCCACCGACTTGGACTTCCGCACCAAATGGCAACATGGTGCTTGTCGCCTTAAGACTCGCTCGCCAAGCGCAGCCGAGATCCCGCTTAACTCTCCATCATTGGCACAACGCACTCGAATGGTCAGACGACAAAGCATTTTACGCGGGCTTAAGGCTGAGTCGGGCGAGACAGTTTCCAGCCCTTCTGATTTAGCTAAAGTCCTCTGTTCTTTCTACGATAAATTATACGCTCCTAAAGTCTCCAACCTCGAGATCTTCAATGACTTTATCGGAGCGGACACGAGCGATTTACCGCGCGTTTCGCGTGACCAGCGGGTGGCCCTCTCCACTCCATACACGCCCGATGAGCTATACAGCGCGGCTGTGCGGATGCAAAATCGCAAGGCTCCTGGCCCTGATGGGCTGCCAATCGAGTTCTACACTTTTTTCTGGAAGGAACTTGGTCCAGTTCTGCTGCAAGTGCTTCAAATTGTCACGGGCAGCGAGGAGCTGTCGGAAAGTCAACGCTTATGCCATATACACCTCCCAGCCAAGTCGGGTGACTCAACCAATCTCAGCAACTGGCGCCCTCTATCTCTGCTATGTAGTGACGACAAGCTCTTCTCACAGCTATGGGTACAGCGCCTCAACCAGGTCGTCCCAGAACTGGTTCACCTTGATCAGACCGGGTTCGTACCGGGGAGGTGGATTGGCGACACGATTGCCAATGTCGAGCAGGCGATTATGTCAACGCCGAGGCACAAAGATCCAACCTACCATCTAGCGATGGTGGATTTCTTCAAGGCATACGACTCGGTTTCACACGAGTACCTTCTACACGTCCTGGCTCGTTTGCGGCTCGGGCCCTTTGCCTTAGGCTTCATCAAAGCCACGACAGTCAACCTATCTGGGCGAGTCCACTTTAATGGCTGGCTGACCACGCCTTTCCCAATAGCTTCGGGCGTACGCCAGGGTGATCCGCTCGCTCCGGTACTGTTTACGCTCGCAATCGAACCTCTGTGTCGCCGCTTGCGCCGTGTGCTCTCCGGCCTCCCCTGTCATGCCGCCCGGCCTCTTCGCCTCGCCGCGTTTGCCGACGACATTTCTTTCCTGATCACATCTGCGAGCGACGCAGATCAAGCCATGCTTTCACTGAAGTTATTCCGGGACTTGGGGGGAGGAAAGATAAACACAATGAAATCATTTCTCTACGTCTTTGGCGCGCAGAACCCAACGGAGACTGCTCGGATAGTCGATCGTACGGGATTTTCACTCACTGTGCCTACTTTCCGCTATCTCGGCATCCGTCTTGGCACGACAGATTTCAAGGATGAATGGCGGGAGGTATGCAAGGCCCTAACACGCAGGACACAACAGCTACTGATATACGATTTATCCTTACGCATAGCCTGCTGGGTGATCAATACCTTCGTATACTCGAAGATAGTATACCTCGACCAATTCCATCCAGCTCCGCCCGAGATCTTAGATGCCATTCGAAAGACGGCAATCGAAAAGATCTGGGGAAAACGGCGAAGGCATCGGGTATCACGAGACTGGCTACAAGTTTTGTCCGAACTGGGAGGTTTCGGTCTTTGGAATCTGCCTGAGAAGCTATGCGGGGCACGCGCCCAGTGGATCCATAAGCTCAGCCGACCTTTCGAGCATTACTGGCAAGATAGAATCCGAGCAAATTTTATTGACGATATCGAGCCCCGATACGTATTTCATCAGCGTCTGGGAAGAAACATTCTCGATGATCCCGCTATCGCGCACGTCGACTCTTGGGTATACCGCGCACTCCATCTCACCCACTACTGGGCAGGCATCTCACCCCGTGGAAAGTGGACAGCATCTTTCGAAGCACTTAATATTCTCAAAGTGCGGGTGGACCCTTCTACTGTCCCCGGGCTTGGGACACTACGCATAGGCTCTCCTCAACCGGACCATCTCCCAGATGACTGCCTAGTCACCAGCCAAGGCTCTCTCGCCCAAATCACTGACTTCAAGAGGACGCACGTTTCTCTTTCGGCACCGAGGGCTCCGTTGTGCCCCCAGAGCCCACCAAGCGACCAGACTTTCTGGCGAAAACGCTGGAGAGTTGTAAACTCGCTCTACAAATGGAATGGTCGATTCGCAGAGGTCGCTCACCTTCTCTCGTTAAATCACGCTTCTACGTCTTCTCGATTCAGTGCGGATTGGCTACTAAATCATAATTTGGCAGCTCTTCCGGATCCATCACAATGCGCGCTTTGTCAAGCTGGCCTCGACACCCAGCAACACAGGTTCTACCATTGCTGTTTGATCGCGCCCCTTTGGGGATCGTGGTCTCTCCAGAGGTTATGGCGGGTCCTCTCGATATCGGACGTGCGCGATATCATGCTACGATTGTTACAGCCGTGCAAAACCTACATATCTCTAGACGCAGGTACCCATGCCAAAGCGATCCAGCCCAGGACGTTAGATTGTTTCAGGATCTGTTTACACGCGCCGCAGCGGCACTCGTCTGCGATTAATGGTGATCTTTTCGTTGTGTTTTCATTATAATATTTAAAAAAAAAAAAAAATGAATGAATGAAGAAAAGGAAAAAAATAGAAAAATAAAAAAAAAAAAAAAAATCCTTGTTGTCTTCTTTGTATCGGATATTTTGCTTCTCTCTTCATCTTTCTGTTATATTCTCTGTTTCTTCGCTCAGTTACACCATTCTTGGTTTACTTTCGTTTGTCTCGATTTTTTTTTTCATTTTCTCCTACGCTAAGTAGTCAATACAACATAGGGCATTCTGTGTCCCTTTTTAAGATAAAAAAGGTTGAGGCTTCTGAAGAACCTCCTGAGGATATAGAAGCTTTTATTGTCGCTCAATTTGAGCCTGAAAGTGAGGAGTCTGATGAGGAAATGGAGGATAGACCTTTGATTTCAAGTAAAATGGCTCATGAAGCCTACGAAATTTTGCAGTTGTTTGGTGAACAACAGAAGGATTCCAAAAGTGCTCTGGAATCATTGAAGCAGTTTGGGGAATTTATGAGACGCTGTAAAACATCTAAAATGAGCCAGTAACGTAGAACCATAGTGGGCTGGACACTTTGCCGCGCTCTGCCAGCTTGTATTTTTATGACAGTATTCGACTAAAAAAGAATGGAATCGACTTCAAAAGAAAGTAGAATTTTATTAGCTGTTTAAGCTATTAAAAATGACCAAACACTTAGCCTTAGAAGGGCAGCAAGTATCTATGGTGTCTCAAAATCTGCTCTCGCTACCAGGCTCAATGTGAGCAACACGGTTCGAACAAAGACTCTTACCCAAACTTTGAGAGACTTTATTAACTAAATGGACTAAACAAACTGACCATTATGGAAACATACCTTTGAGAATAATAAAATAAGCCTGGAGTCACTCTCACAGTCCGGTCTTTGGTTATTGCCCGTACAAAGATGTGAAAGATGTGGGAAATGGCTCCATTCTTATATCACTATTCTCCCAGTATGCTTCCGTACAATAAACTTTCAAACAACGCACTTCATACTATCCTCCGTTCCGTCCTCCGCTCCATCCTCCGTGTTCGTCCGTGCGTCGCGTTCGCGGTGGCGAACATGGTGTCAGTGTTCATTCATGACACTCAAGGGCACATCTTCCATAGCAGATTGTCGCCCCAATCGATGAAATTGACAGAATCCGAAGGGGATATTCTTTTAGAGTGGATTCTAGATTTAATCAATCGAAGGCTTCCTCCACGGCTCTCTTATGTGGCAGATACGGCCAATATTCTTCTGAAGAGACGGGACGCGGGACGCGTCGGTAGAGACTGGGCATCCAGATTTGTCAAACGAAGACCAGAGCTTCAGACGCGTTATACTCGTGGTTATGACTACCAGAGAGCTCTCTCTGAAGATTTGGACAAAATACGTGCGTGGTTTGCGCTCGTAGAAGACATAAGGGCCAAGTACGGCATTCAAGACGTGGATGTCTACAACTTCGACGAGACAGGCTTTGCTATGAGTATCATCACTTCATGTATGGTCGTTACGAGCTCAGATTTACGTGGTAAGGCAAAAATAGTTCAGCCTGGCAATCGTGAGTGGGTTACACAGATTCAGGGAGTGAATGCTACTGGTTGGTGCATCCCTCCGTACATTGTGTTAAAGGGGGTACTTCATTATAAAGATTGATACACGGATTACAACTTTCCAGGGGATTGGGCCATCAAAACCACTGAAACTGGATGAAGTAACAACGAGACTGGGCTGGACTGGTTACGGCATTTTTATAAACACACTGTTAATCGCTCTAAAGGCGCATATCGATTGTTAATCCTTGATGGCCATGAGAATTACCACTCAGCCGAGTTCACTGGGTTATGCAGAGAAAAGAAAATCATAACTTTATATATGCCGCCACATTCTTCCCATTTACTCCAGCCATTGGACGTCGGATGTTTTGGTCCTTTGAAGAAGGCATATGGGCGGGAAATTAGCCAGCTTATCCTCAGGCATCTCACCTATGTGAAGAGGGAAGATTTTCTTGTCGCGTTCAGGGCGTATTTTTTCTCTGCACTTTCGGAAAAAAATGTTACGGCGGGATTTGAAGGGGCAGGCCTAGTGCCTCACGATCCAGAGAAGGTCTTGTCGAAGCTGGACGTGATGCCACGGACACCACCGCGGCCCACTTCGCCCGAGACAACACCAGACAGATGGACTTCGCAAACGCCGTCTACCGTAAGAGAAGTCGACTTACAGGGTGACTTAGTTAGGAATAAGTATGTAAATCATCAGAATAGCTCGCCAACATCTTTTTTTGAAGCGTATGGTCGGATAGAAAAGCAGTTGACGAGGATGATACACCGCGAAGCTATCCACGAGGTTGAGCTGAAGGAGCTTAAGGATGCCTTCGAAGGCCTTAGCAAGCGCCGCAGAAAACAAAAAACGTCTTTGCGGACGAAGCAAGGAATATATTCCAGCAGAGTGATGTGGGTGAACCGCCAAATCGCAACCCGACTGAAGTTGATGAACATCCACGATCTGTCCGACCGTGCATCAAGCATTGCAGCATCTGCGCTAGCACTGTTCACACCGCTCGTACGTATCCAAATACTGTACAATCATTTTAAAAATTGTTTCTGTAATTTTTTTTCTTATAATTCATTATTTTATGGCTATTTATTAGATTTATTCAGTGAAGAGCGCGGTAAAGTGTCCGGCCCGCTTGGATGTCCAGCCCACTAGGTGTTCTACGTTATGACTTAAAAAGCTTTTTGTGCTGAACTAATACATTTACTTCAATTTAATGCATAAATGCAAAACTAAATAGACTGTTATGCAACTTTTTATAATAAGAACTCGATATAAGAAGCAAATATTTCTACCAGAGATATCTTACTATAGCGAGGGTTTACTGTATTATATTATTTGTAATACAGCAGGCCACCACTGGAATAGTTGCATGTTTGCTTAAAATAAAGGATAATAATAATAATAATTAGAGATGTCCACGGATAGATATCCGCGGATATTTGGCTCTATTCGTATTCGTACGGATAATATCCGCGGATAAAGACGGATATCATAGTATTCCAAGGTTGAAAGTATTTTTTCTAGTATAATATTTAACATCCATTAAAAACAATACAGTATTTGTAAGTCGTAACAATAACATATATCAATAACATTAACATTAATAAGAAAGTATAATGAAGTGTAACAAATATATATATAAAACGTGACAATCACCACTACCTGAATATACACTAGATCATTTTGGCCCCTTAAAACTCTCACCAAGAAAGACTACCTTTCTCATTGTATCACCATTTAAGTTGTATCGTCTAACTCCAATGAGATCTCTGCCACCACTAAATAGACGTTCGACAAACACTTCAGCGGCTGGAATTGCGAGATAATCTAGGGCTGTTCACGGTACGATATCTGCATGGTTTTTCAATATCCGCATCCGCATCCGCAATGCCAAAAGCATGCGAATAACTATCCGCAAAATTATCTGCAAAGAAAATACATGCGGATACGATATCTGCAAAAAATCATCACGTGACTGGTATTTTATTAGGGCGAGCGAATTAAAAGATCTTTGTTTTAATATTATTATATTATAATTAAAAGATATATTTTTTCTTCATTTGGGAGCTCTGAAAACATTTCAAAGTGAAAAATAAGGCGTACTATTATTGGAGATATATGGTTCGTTTTAATGGGTGCATAATTTCTATCATGGGCAATAATCTCGATCGCGTGTAATATGTAAGTTGAGTCAATAAAATAAAATAATTACGAAAGAGACAACCTCGCCGACTCATCAGTAATTTCGATAAGTTAGCTAAACTTTTTAAAGGTTAACTAAGTTAACAGTTAAGTTAGCTTGGTTGTTAACCAGTTAACTTGTTTGTATTGGCTGACTTACATAACTTAAGCTAAATAGTTATGTAATATCAAAACATAATCTTACTAACCCTAACCTATACCCTATTTATATGAAGCTAGTTCTAATTGGGACATTATTCGCATATCTGCAATTATCCGCACTATCCGCAATCCGTGTACAGCCCTAAGATAATCTCTAGCAGCCATGGCTAAGGCAGGATAGAGATAAGTGCGTTGGTAAAATAAATTAAGGAGAGAGAAAGTGCTAATTGACGCATCAAGGGGCCGCGTCAAGGGGATGGATCGCCAATCAAAGCGCGTCTTGGTAGCCGGTTGGAATGGCACCGCCTAACTGAAATCCGACGCGTTAAGTAAGCGCCAGTTACAATTTGGGACAAGTTCAAGTTGTTAAATCAATTGCATTGACTATTCCTGATTGTGGACTTTTGGAGCCTGCTTGACTAACTTCCTTACTTGCCAGTATGCACGAATACGTGGATATATCCGTTATTCGCGAATTCAAAATGTCATATCCGTATCCGTGGCCATCTCTAATAATCATAATAATATTAATAATAATAAAAGAATTTCCAACACCATCCTCTGTTAAGAAACTCCAGTCTTTTCTGGGCCTTGCAAACTATTACCGGCGTTTTATATGAAACTATACCTAAGGTACTCGTCATCTCATCTCCGCGGTCAGAAATTCACGCTCCAATTTCAATTGGTCGAAATGGCGACCAATTTGTAACGAACCTAGCAAGCGCTACTCAGCGACCGGTACTGCAAATCGCTGACCCATCGCAACCATTTGCTGCGGAGACTTAACATCGACAGTAATCGCATTTAACCCACGATAGTCAACTCAAAGGCGTAGCGAGCCATCTTTTTTCGACGCAAAAAAAACGGTAGCATACACTGACGACATTGACGAATAATGCCTTGTCACTAATTCTCTTCAAGTTCTTTCGTCAAAACTTTCAACTCATGATGCGACATACTGTAAATTGTTTTGAACGGTGGTTCCGAATCGGCGACAAGATCAATAGCATCATTAAAACGGGGACGGTGCGGCGGTAGATCTTGCGCTGAAGACTTCAAAAAAAAAATCAAAAACTCATGATACTCGGTAGATAAATTTCTTTGGCCTGTGCTGATGAAACAGAACCAAATACGGTACGGCAGGAAGATGATGATAATTCCGAACTATTAAATGGATTATTCAAATCGGGACTGTCATCGGCATGGCAATCCAAAGAAGAAATGAGATCGGTAGCAGTAGAGGTAGCGGTAGTGGTGAAACAATGAGCATGACAATAATCCGACCATAATGGCGCATAATACACATACTCCTCGTCATGAGATTTGTGCTTGTAGCTGCTATATCATCCATGATGATTGGTCTGAAATAGTTGTAATAATTTAAGGCCTAGTTGTTCTTCTCAGAACAGGACAGCCTTCTGTCACAGATTATTATAAATATGAAATTTAGCAAATTCAATGAGATTCGTTAAATATAGTTTCGTTTGATAATATGTATATTGGTATTTATTGCTCTTTAACTTTTATTCTTAGATTAACATTAGAACCCTTTTTCAGCCTATATAACCTGTTTCTGACTTTGTTTTTTTTTGCACGATAATTGAATATATATATTGAACTAATTGTTGTTAATAATATACGGGTATTCATAAATCTATATCCCTGGAATCTCTATGGACAGCAGAAAATAATGTGACACATTTGGTATCTAAAAAATATAAAAAAAACATAATATTAGCACAAGCACACCAACAATAAGAAGAGTACTATCTCGTTTCTTTCAGAGACGCAAATGAACTGAAGATGCAATGTGTTTGGAATTGGAAACATAGTAAGACACTATTTCATTTGATGATGCTAGAAGCAAACTATTCACTGGTATGATAAATCCATATTATAGTTTGTGTGTATAAAAAAAACGATTAAAACGGATAAAATACTTCAAATTTGAGTAATGATGATATTCTTCATGTATATGTCACGATTCACTCACTCTATTTGCCAGTAGCTCACTTCATAAAAATAATTTGTATAATTTATATAACACCAGCGATTTTTAAATAGATATTCTTCATTCTTTCATTTTTTTTTATACACATGTCAAATGTTAACAAGAAATAATTAGCATCACTGTCTGATTAACGCCGCCTATTAAAATCCGCATTTCAAGTCAAATTTAAACATGCGAAGTGGCCCGAAAAAACACAAATGCGGCGCTGTCACCAATCACCAAATGTTTAAATTGAAAGAGCAAGCACGTACGTTATAGTACAGTATGTATATACATTAAATTATACTTATAGCGTATACCTCAATTATAGTGTAATACTCGTCTAATCGACGAGTCAAGGACTGTACTATTGGTTACGGGTTAAATACAGGTTCGCTGATATGAGATCCTTGTGGACAATAAGTTCATGAACCAGTTAGCTCATCGTTTGCACAATTGAATAGAAATCTTTAGGATTTTATTTATTTTCACTATAGCTCTTATCTAAGTACATCGTACTTTTTTTTGAGATTCTTTTATTGAGCCGGGAATATGGTAAGAACATTCTAGATGTCTTTATGTCGTTAACTTACTTGATTTGCTTCATTAGCTGGGCTTATCTGCCTTGGGATTTTTTTTGATAGCGGTAAATGTTCTGCTTCTTCTAAATTACTACTGCTCATTTCGGCGAATGCCATCATATCTCGTTTTTGCTCTTTTTATTGCAGTTTTCATCCCATTTTCAATCATATTACTGGTTCCGGTTGATCTAGCATCTACTTTTTCAGATAGTAAGCCATTGCTCTCGCTACCTAGAAAATACACGTATTTTACATGGAGAATTCTTTACTGGTTATCGTTTGGCTTGACTTGGTAAGCAATTTTTTCCTCATTCTTTAATTTGTCTGATGTTTGATAGGTTGGTTCTTCCGATGTTACAAGCCTATCTTGAGTCCGGGCAAAATGAAAACAGTAAAAAAATAAGAGAAGCTCTCAAAGCTAATGCTAAACAACAGCTTATAAACTTCACCGTCGGTATTATTGGATTAATTTATTTTATTTTTTATGCGGGGTTTGCAGTGTGAGTTTGACTTTGCTGTATTAAGCTCTACAATAAAATACTAATGGTTAACCCAGATCTTCTGTAAGAGGACTAGTAATTGCGCTGTCTCACAGTTATGCTCTAATTTTTTCGATGTGGTTTTTGGGCATTGGTGTTGTGAGGGTAAGTTTATCTTTCACATATTCGAGATGTCTTTTCTGTTAATGAGATGAAGATCCCTAGGAAATTATTCCGTAATAGCACGCCACGTTTAATTTTGAATGACCTTGAGAAAAGAGCGCCTCGTGTTCATGATTCTTTTATTGAATCAAGGTCTCAGCTTAACGAAGTGTCATCAGAAGCTAAGTCGCTTGCACCAGTGAAAGTGGGCCCATATCAAAATTGGATTGAAAAATTAATTAAGATGGCTGAACCAGGGTCATCAAACACGAGTCATTTTATTAGTAGAAGTCAGGTCACTGAAGATTATTTATCACACTTGACTTCGAGATTAAGAAAAGCAAAGATTCTACAGTCTAGATACGAACTGGAATGGCGTGTGCTGGTTAATGATGCCGCAAATATTGCTGATGTGATAGAGGCTGTTGAAACTCGATCTTTAAAATTTAGAAATTCATCCTCATTGTTTTCGCCAAAGATAGCATTTATTGTATATTACTACATTGTTCCATTTATTTATCGCGCACTTGGACTGTTATTATCTGTACTGTCAATTACAGTTGTATGGTCAATAACTACGCAAGGAACAATGTTTTCGCTTTTAGGTCTTGTTACAGCTCGGACTTCGGGATTTACACAAGAGATGATGTCGTTTGGAATTATTGCTTACATGTGCATTTCAACGTACGCAAGCTTAGCTGGAGTGAAAATATTTAACATATATGCGCTTGCACAAAAACATACCGATTCTAGCTCAGCAATATTTTACGCAAATCAGATTTGCAAAATGACAATTCCACTTAGTTATACATATGTTATGATGTCGCCTCGATTGTCTACACCATCAGTTTTTGAAGAGTTTCTGCAGCCTTCTATTAACCTCACACCGCTTGGAAAGTATTTCACCATGTGGCTTCCAAGGTTTTTATTAATTCCAGTGTTATTTTCCTTATTTAATTTCTATGAAAAAATTCAGAACCTAATAGGATTTGGATTGGAATTTGGAGATGATGATGAAAATGACGGCAATAGAGCAGAAGGTCAAGATTTGATAAGCTATGAGCTGTCTAGCTCTAGTGGCCTATTGCTGGAGTCTGCTGATACTGCTTCTAGGCGTTTTATTTTAAGCCCCTCATCGTACAACCCTTTGCCAACTTCGTTTGATTGAGTAGACTACACAAATATTATTTGCATACGTGGAGTAACTCCAGTTCAACATTTTAACATTTTTGAAGAAAGAACAAGGTGAAAGTAAAAGCTTGTTCTCAAATTTAATAGATAACGCATAAAAGAATTATTGAATGTAAAATAACTATTAAATGAGAAGCGAAAGTGTTACCCTCTCTTCGGCATTTTTTCTGGTTTGCCGAATATAGCCGCCCAAATCCGCTTCTGTGAACTAAGCAATTGAAACGCTTATCCAATTTGAATATTAGATTGGTTGCAAGTTGATTGTGTTTATTGACAAAAGGGTTATAGTTTTATGAGACAGTTAGACCATTCAAAGACCTCCTTCAGATGAGTGATAATTCGGGTGGTGAGGGAGGCCAGGGCACCCGAAGTACTCTTCCTTTCCGACGATCATATAAGGCATGTCTTCATTGCCGTGAACGCAAGGTGCGGTGTGATTTGGGGTCATTAGATAACCCTTCTGACCCTCCATGTGCAAGATGTAAACGGGAAGGACGCAATTGTGAATTTGTACCAAGCAGACGCGGAGGCGCAAAAAACGTGCGGGCGGGCAAGGCCAAACAACTTTCAAATTCATTTAATAATAACAATGGTAGTGTACAGGGCGATGAAGATGAAGATGATGAAGATGATGAATTTGGGTTACGCTATGATTCACTAAAAGATAAAAAAGATTCTGAGTCTGGGTCTAGGTTTATTAATAGCAATGGTAAGCGGCAAAGTGATAGACAGCTGGTCACTAAATCTCTTATCAAGGACAAAGGGCTGCATACATCTGCCGACGCACTACATATTTTAGCACATGTAGCTGATAGTGCTGAAGGAAAAGTAGAAGAAGAAAGCTTTTCAAATTCGGTTCATGATAGTGCGCCTTTAAGCAAAAAGTTGAAAAGCAGAGACGTGTATTCTAGGTGGACATTTAGATCCGCAAAACTTAATCAATTTGTCCCCGTTATACAAGGAATGATTACTGAAGAAGAAATTTTAGTATTGCATGAGTTGTAAGACCTTTTATGTTATTTTTGTTTTTATTCTTTTTTTCGAACGTCTAACGAGGTGCTATAGTTTTTTCGAACGTCTTTATCCTTACTATCCTTATATTCCACACGGATTGCAGCCTGTGAGTAATTTGGCGGCTCATCCAATTCTTTTGGTTACCATTCTTTCGCTGGCATCCCGGTATTGCAATCTGCCGGATGCTAACAAAGAGTACGCGAATGCGTCGACTAATGGATTAAGCGAACGATCTAAGCAGGTGCATTCTACTATTTGGACATATGGAGAAAGTTTAATGTCACAAACTGTGTGGGCAGAAGCTTCGAGTATTTCACTTGCAACCGTATTAGCATTTTTACTTTTATCACAGTGGAATCCAAGGGCGGTACATTATAGAGTGGGAGATTATGCGAATCCAATTAATCTACCCAGTAACGATGAGGATGGACGCGGCCCAGAAGGTGGAGGAGGCTATGGTGGATTTGCAGCAGCTCGTAGGAGTGATAGGATGGCATGGATGATGATTGGTGTAGCCGTGAGACTTTCTCAAGATGTGAATCTTTTTTCAAAATGGCGAGAGATTTGCATTGCTTGTTTTTACTCGGACATAACGCTAGCATTGCGACTTGGACGACCATCAATGCTCTCATATGCATTTCAAGAGACGCCGTTGGTGACATTTTCAACGCTGGATAACTCAAAACTTGATATTTTACGAATTATGTCATTTGCACACCAGAGTCTGTATTCTTCACCGGAGTCAATGTATAAGATACTAAATTCGGACAACTATCTTCCGTTATTAAAATATTTTAGGTCTAAGCTAATAGCTTGGGAGGCCAAATATCAATTGCTATTGAGAAAAGTGGGCCTTGACCGCGAATGCTTGCTGTTTGAGTTTTATTATACGGAATTGTACATTTACTCATTGGCTCTATCTCCTCCTGGTCATCGACAAGTAGATGAATCATTTGCGGAGCTTTATGTTTTGTATGCCACACAAGCCGCCCAGCAAATTATCAATGTGATGCACAGGGTGCACAAGATAGGCTGGCTCACACGAGCGCCGATTCAGTGGTTTGTCAGATCCGTACATGCAGCGGTATTTCTTGGCAAAGTAGTTGCTCTTGCTCGGGGGTGGAATCGGGAACAACAACAAGACTGCCTTTCTGTCATAAAAGGCTTGTCTAAAATTTTACGACAAGCTTCTCCGGATAATTTACATTTAGCTAAAAAGTATGCGGAGGCTCTTGTTCATCTGATCGCGCGACTGGAAGGCGAGCTAAGCAAAAAGTATGAACTCCAATTCCAAGTACAGTACGCGCAACAACAGCAACAGCAACAGCAACAGCAACAGCAACATCAACAGCAACAGCAACCCCAATTCCAAGTACAGTTCGCGCAACAACAGCATCAGCATCAGCATCAGCATCAGCATCAGCATCAGCATCAGCATCAGCATCAGCATCAGCATCAGCATCAGCATCAGCAACAGCAACCCCAATTCCAAGTACAGTTCGCGCAACAACAGCATCAGCATCAGCATCAGCATCAGCATCAGCATCAGCATCAGCATCAGCAT
>NW_027117887.1:13714-39243 GCF_038497905.1 Lipomyces japonicus
TCAGCATCAGCATCAGCATCAGCATCAGCATCAGCATCAGCATCAGCATCAGCATCAGCATCAGCATCAGCATCAGCATCAGCATCAGCATCAGCAACAGCAACAAATTGTCATTGAAAACGCGACAATTTCACAAAGGGCCGATCAAAATGACAGTGATTCACGAACGGGAACACCTAGGATCCCTGTCAAAGAAGATACGGGTGTTTTCGAGTCCACATTTACAGGTACGACTATGGTGGACGTTGAATCGATGAAATGGTTCATTGAATCGTACGGTATTGGGTTCGACAGCAATTACTCTATTGAGAATGAAGTTTCATGGATGAATCCGCAGTCGTTTGATGCGTCGTTAGAAGTGCCTTTGGTGCAGTCTACAGATGGCTGTGGGCTGATGCAACAAGAAGCTGGCTTAAATGTAACTTATAATCAAGCATCGACCGGAAGCAGCACTGACAAACTCCGGCCGGAGTCGTTGTCTGCATTGTCATCATCGCCATCATCACCATCATCACCATCATCATCGTATCAGCAAGTCACGCAGGAGCTACCAACAAGTAACAATACCATGAATTTGGTGCATGTCTTGACAGCTCAGACAGACCATGGTAGAGAGTCTAAGCACCACGTGAAGACTGTGGAAACGAGCTACAAGGGTGTGGAGTAACTAACGATTCCGTGCCGATTATGTATAACTAGACCAGAGTGTTAAATCTGTTATTAATATATTACGTACTTGCGCCCAACTACTCCAACTACTCCATCGCGCCGCAAGCCTCCCCGGTGTCAGGCACAAATCACTCCAACTGGGCGGGGATCGTTGAGTCCACTCACCCACTTCCCAGACAATATAAAATTCCCTGTGTGCCGCCATGTCTTTCATCTTTTGTGTGCTTTTTTTATTTTCTCCATGTGCGCATGGCAAACAGAACAGCATCTGACCAGTAAGTGTGCGCTCGCTATGTCCTGACTGCTGTTGCTAACGGACTAATCAACAAGTTTCTCTCACAAGTTTTTTAGCTTTTTCGATCGCAATCTCAAAGGCACTGGCACAATTGGCTATCCTTGCCTTCACGTCGTGCCTTCCGAGTTAGTTTTCCACGTCCCGAGTGAAGAAGCTTCATCGCCTGAGTGGGCATCATCGCCAAAAGTTAAATTCGAATCGACTGGAAGCCCTCACAGCAGATGGTATACTTCAGCCTTATCGTCTCCAGATGTTTGCAACGACACTCCTGAATGTAAGACCGAAGATACTTCGTCGGTTGTTTCGTCACCGTCGGCCGCATCTTCGTCTTCAGCGATCGACGTCGTCGAAAACATTGAGATCGTGTACCCGCCTGTCAGTTACGAGCGGCCTGAAGTTGATACCAACTCGAAGTCTTTAGAAATTAGACTGGATTCAGATTTTGATCGCCAGATACGCAATGGTGCGTCGTACCGCTCTTGTCGAGATGTTCCGTTTGAAGAAGTTATTACAATACGTGATTATGGAAAATGCCGACCTCCTCATCCATTCACTCATTTAATTGCTTTTGCGTTGCTTATGGCGCCTAATCATGTTCTTGAAATTGAAGGTATATACCAGTTCATAATGGGACGATTTCAGTATTTCCAGCTATGTGATAATAAGAAGGAGTCTGGAAGATGGAAATCGGCAGTGCGTCACAATTTGTCATATTCGAAATCGTTTGCGAAAGTCGATCCAGTCTTAAACAAGAGTTCTACTAAGACAAAGAATAGGTATATGTGGGGATTCAGCGAGGAAAGTTGGGAAAAACAGTCTTTGCTAAGAGGACATCGACTTTCCCGACGAGGAAATAAGAAAATATTATAAATGAGCAGTCTTTTTTGTTGTACGTAACCTCGAAATATATATAACTTCGATCATCACTACGCATGCATCCACTCCGACGCCGATCTGTTGTCCGTAAATTCAAATCAAGCTTCAAAATTATTACAGCTTCCGGGTTGAAAAGGACTAGGTTAGCCTCTCGGCAGCCGTTCTCAGCGTTTTATTGTGTAAAAGTCTTTCGGAAGGCGACCTGAAACGCAGAGAAAAAATCGTCTTTTGTGATGTGTGTAATTTTGGCTTGGATAAGGAACGAGAGAGATCTCGCTGCCGTAGGCCCTTTTCAATGAGCTTAAAATACCGATGTCAAGAAACTGGGTTAATAAATGGGCCGGTAGACAGAGTGGAAGCGTGTTGTTTTCCTTCAGTAGTCGTTAAATTCGGCGTTGACGTGGCTCTCGTAGCCGTCGAGTATCAGCATCTTCCAAAGACCTTTTTGACGGGCCCTTGTATGCTGATCGAAGTGTTTAAGCCATTCAAGACCCGTAGTATGGTCGTTTCAGCCGTTTTGATATTGCTCGACAACCAGCGCCCAACACGTGTGTCTTCCGCGGCTACGACTGTCAGAAGGCATTAAAAGAAGATCCTGACACGTTCAGTATGTGGTTCCTGCTGGTCGCCAATATATGCGCGCAAAGTACGGCGCGATTTCTACAACTTTAACGAAACGAGGGCATCACACTTGTTTGACTATACCTTTGTCAGCGATTGTTAAAATATATGAAGATTGAAGTGATCGCACTAATTCTTATCCAGAAAAGGAAAAAGATAACATATTTTTGATTTGCGGAGTGGTGACTTACATTACATGGAAAATAATTTGCTTATTTGTATGATGTTAGTTATATTATGTTTATATGGAATAATTACGCTCCCGCAATCATACAAAAATATGTTTTTCACATTTAAGCATATAAGGATATTGTGCTATCGCTTATTATGAAGCTCTCCACTACCTTCGCGTCACTGCGCGTTCAAAATTACACAAACCAGAGGGAGAATATATTAACAGAATGAGTTCAAAATATGGCATTACCATATAGCTATAACTATATAACTACTATAAATGTGTGTAATTTGGATTCTTCTGTAAGCGTACTTATAACCAAAGCATGTAAGTAAATATTACCTACTACATACCTGTTATTTTACGATCGCGTCAATATACTTACCACTATTACATATAACAGTAACATATATATACTACATCGTAAATGGAAGGTGATTGATTATTAATAGCGCAGCAAACTATGTAAAATCCATACCTCGGGTCGGTCCGAAATTAATAATATTTACGCTTTCTTTTATCATCCCCCGACCCAGTGAAATTCATTTCATTGTCTCAAATTAATTTACAAAAACACGCCTTGATACATTTGCAGTAGGGTTGTATCATCGAACTTGTAGATATATTATTTGGTTAACCTTTTGCTTTGCGAGACTTGTCGCGTTCCGTAGAAAGGAGATTTTTTTCGTTTTTAAGAATCGCGCCAGCTGCCCAATCTGGACAGTGCGCGCATTCCTGTTGACCAAACCTTCGGTGACTTTTTATATGTATGTATGCACCTTGCAATAAGTAATAACTAGCAAATAGTGATCTCCATATGACTATTTAAGACCTTCGTCTGCCACCTCTGATTAATTTATCATTTTAAATATCGGTTGATTAAATTCATTCATACGTTCTTTTAATATTACTCAAGTACTCAAGTCGCTCGTTTTCCATAACATTTAACAATGAAGTTCTTTACCGTTATTGTTTCGATCTTTGCTTTGGCTTTCGCCTCGCTCGTTGCTGCTGAGCTCGATGCTCGTGCTTACGTTACTGTCACCACTCTTGAGACTATTACATCTTGCGCGCCTACGGTTACTCAGTGTGTGAAAACTAAGACCTCTGTCTTCACTCCTCCCGCTGTCACTTCGTATGTTATATTTTCATTTGTTTACACTAAGATTCTAATTGTACTTTTAAGATCCATCTTTTACCATAACAGCTCCACCACTTTGACTTCTTCATATCCCCACCACAACGCTACTAACACCACTACTCCTCCTATTCATACTTTTACTGGTGCTGCTAACGCGGTTCGCGGTTCGGCCGTTGTTCCGGTTGTTGCTGGCGTCGTCGGTGTCTTGGCTTTTGCTCTGTAAGAGTTGTGCCTTAGTCACATTAAGCTATGAATCACGATTATTGGAAACGATTTTTTCTGGAGTGTTAGGGTATTTTGATATTTATGTTTGTAACTAGCATGTAGAAGATGTAATTGAAAACATGTCAAGGTTTATATGGACGCGTTTATAAACTCTATTTAATAATTTAGTTATGCAATGGGTACGTTAAATATTTAAAGCGCGTTAATAAAAAAAGAATCAGCAATAATTATAGAGCAATGGAAAAAGAAGTACGAATCAAATGAATGTGATATATATAATTTTCTTCTATTTTATCGGTATTCGATTCAAATTTTCAATGTATTGGAATATAAACCTGCGTCGTTGTCGATTGAAAAGTAGAATCTGATGAAAATTGGCAATCTGTCTGTCTGATGCCAGTATTTTGTTTAATTGTTATATTAATGCTGCAGTTCTTTTTGCTTCAAGTCTACTTTTGTTCGATCGACCAGTATCTCTGCAACAAGCGGTAATGATGAAATTTGTTCGATTTTTCATTCCACTGTACAATCGGACCATGGTTTATCAAACTTGCATGAAATTGTCCGAATGCTTCAGTTTGGTACTGTACCGATTGTTTCAATTTGACTGGTATTGAAAGTGCATTAGTGCTATTTCATTCCCGGTTTACTTGGATTATCTGAGGCGCACTGCAACCCAAGGTATCTGAACTGGCATTTTGTTATGAGTATATTAAAAGTGAAGAGACTGTCTGCAATCTTTATAACAGGAAACAGACCAAGTGGTGGTTAAATTGTTTTGCATTTGTGCGTTGTCGTTCATTACTAGCTTTCTTGAAACCTTGAGTCGGTTGATTTTTTCTAAACAAAAAAAATAATTAGCACGTATGACCTGAACTTTATCTCATTATTTGTCTTGGCTGCTCGATATGACTTTCTTTCCATGAGACGGACTTTTTTCAGATATTCTGCCAGATTCTGTCTTATCTTTTCGGACGCTTCTGACTGACTTGCGAAGGATTACATTTTTCATCCGCAGTTAACGCACAACTTCTGTTTGAAAGTGAAGACTGTTTCTGCCGTGGCTGTGGAATAATTATACTGAACATCCTGGAATCGCGTGTGAACAGATAAAGATACACATTGTATGGCTTTAATAATATTTTATTTAAATTATTTTAAACATACCTTTGGATTATGCATAGCCGGATAACAAAAATAGCAATCTATTCGATCTTGAAAAGCAAACCTAACTTCAATAAAAGACATGCATCAAAATGGTCTTACATGCGAGGTTGATAAATGATAATAGGTTATGCTTCAACTTCTACGCAACTCTATTATTAACCAAGCCTCCGATACGGCTGTGCAACAATCATTTTGCACGTACATATTGTGATGGACTTATCGAGCTTGCTCTTTTTCTTGACTCTTCTTAATTCTCCTAGAACTCTCTCTCTTTCGTGCTTTTTTGAAACTATGTTAGAATTCTTCTTATCAACTTGACAGTTTTGTGTGATATCCATAAAACTTATCCTAAACTTCGATAACGTGGATGATAAGCGAGCGGGCTGGTTTCATGCCAATCCACACCTCCCTTACTTAAAACAACATTTCTCTGTCAAAAAAAAAATGGAATCGTCCTCAATTGAAATTCGTATATTATTGGATCTTCAAGCTATCAGAAGAGACAAAAAATTGAGCATTTCAAAAGCTGCAAAGGCCTATGGGGTTCGAAGAACAATCTCGGTTACCGACTTAAGGGTAGACGCTCTCGACAAGATTGCTGTCCCAATTCCATGAATATGACGGAACTATAAGAGAATTCTTTTTTTAAGTATGTCTTGGACCTGGATGCGCGAGGATTTCCACCCCGGCTTATTTATGTGGAAGGTATGGCCAATGTCCTCTTAGCGAACCGCGACGCGCGACGCGCGACGCGTCGGGAAGCGCTGGACTTCTAATTTTGTTAAGCGATAACCAGAGTTCAGGACGCGAATTAATCGTGCTTACGACTACCAGAGAGCCCTCTGCGAAAATGTGGATTGGGTAAACGCGTGATTTTCGCTTGTAGCAAGCATGAGGGGCCAAGTACGGGATTCAAGACGCCGATTTGTATAACTTTGATGAGACTGGCTTTCAAATGGGTGTAATCACCTCGTCAATGGTCGTTTCACGCGTCGATATTCGTGACAGGGCAAAAACTGTACAACCTGGTAACCGGGAATAGGCTGACCAAAGCAATAATGCACGATGTGGCCCTCTTGAGGTTGGAGAACAAGACGCTTCGAGAGGCAAATCATGCCTTAAGCAAGCACCGGAGTGCTAAGCGAACTTTCCTGCAAAGAGGAGGGACTTTTACCATAGAAGAGGGTCATGATCTTATAGAGCAAAGGGATGTTAATGAAGAGCCAAGGCAAGATTTACGCGAAATTGGTGGGCATCGACAACAGGGACAGCCGAGTGTTCGGCGATGTAGCATGTGCGGTAGTACCGAACACACTGCGCCCAAATACCCAAATAATTTGTTTTAGTTGTAAAACCTATTTTTAAAAAAAAATTAATTTTATTAATTATTATAATGTTGTGGTGCTGTAATTGATGGTTATAGTCGAGTCAGCAGTGAAAGCTGCCCGCCCGGATGGTCTGCCCGCTTGCTTGTCATCCACGTTAATATATTTTTGCTTATGTCATCTCGGCTCTGTTGTTTTACTCTTGTTCTGTTTGGAGTTGGATGGCTATTGTCCTGGCAAGCTTTTCCTATTTATCTATCATTTTACATAAAATTTTAGGGGTCACTCAAATTGTGACATTGTGGCAATTTTCTTTTCAACTGTTTTCTGCAAAACCTGTCAAGTAATAGCGTAAATAAACAAAACAAATCTAGCAAAATCTTAGCTTATATAATTTTAATGTCGCTGGCAATTCTTTTTCTCTTCATCTTCCATAGAAAGTTATTTGCGTAAAACCTTTTCTTTTAAATATAGAAAATTTGGTTGCAAACTCATGGTCTGATATTTGAATATCATACCATATATTTTTCTTCTATTGTCGTCTTATATTTGATAGATTCTCAGCAATTTTCTGCGAAGTCTTGCATATGATCAAGCCGTGAATTGGAAAGATTTGTGGTCAATCGGAGCAGATAATGTTTATACTCAGCTTACTTATTGGATAAATCATTGTGTCATGAACGGCCCAAGACACCGAGCCTGATACCGCGATCTCGCTACGCACGGATGCAGAACATAGATGCTCGGCATGGACGGATGTTACGTAAAAGAAGATATCCCGAGGAATGGTTATGAAAATAGTTATTTGTATTGGTTTAAGTTGTTTGAAAGTTTATTGTATGGAAACATACTGTAAGAATAGTGATATAAGAATGGAGTCATCTCCCACATCCTTAGTACGGGAAATAACCAAAAAGACCGAACTGTGAGAGTGACTTCAGGCTTATTTTAAGGTTCTCAAAGATATGTTTCCATAATGGTTAGTGTGTTTTTATTAGTGTTAATAAATTCTTTAAAGTTTGGATAAGAGTAGTTTTCCTTGAATGAATGGAAATTAGCAATTGGTTTACTTGTAGTTTTTCGCACAGGTTAATAACTATTCGTATTAATTGTATTGGAAAGATGGCATTAACAAGCTTTAAGTGTTTCAAAGTTATCAGAGTTTGCGAATTGAATTTTTTGGAAGTTCTTATGAATTAATATACAAAGATATCCTGTTTGAAGTACTTATCAGCTCTTTTTCTGTTGTTGACGCACTGGCGCACCAACAAAATTGATGAAAAAATAGTTGAAGATTTTAAACGACGAGTTACCACATGTATGATCATCCCAAATAGTATTTCATTACCGTTATCAAAAATTACTTTAAATGAAGTTTTAGATTTCATTCATTTAATTTCAAGATATTGTAATCCATCTTCTTCAAGCACGCATGGGTTCCTTTCACAGCTGTTACTGCAAAGGGGAAGTTTATCAACAGGAAAGAAACATGGGTAACGTCCAAAAATAGCGGATATCACGTCTGTGATGCTAAGCTCAGCTTATATTGAGTTTTCCAAAACAACTAAATACATTCCTTGATGAGTGCATTCTACTGCCTTTAAATCCCAGTAATAGCAGAACTAAAAGAGAGACAAAATACTCTATTTTCCGGTATGTGTTCAAAATGCAAGTTTGAAAATGGAGTATTATCATTTTTCAGTAACTGCAACACTGCATTAACTCGCTGTATGTTGTAGTCTTTGAATGCGGATTTTTAAGTGTTGCAATTTTTTCCAACTTGTCATTGTCTGGAACGACGGCCAGGTCCATTCCCGGCCAGTCAAAGTCAACAAACACGCAGCTATTTTTAAAAGTGTAAACATTTTGCAGGTTTCAAGGTTAAATGACACTTGAATCAAACCAGGTCCACTTATCTATTTCAAATATTAACCAGAAACATTGGCACATTAGGAGCTAAAATGCTGATTTTAAATACGACACTGCTCTTTGGAACCATTTAGTTTATGTTCGCTCAATTTTTTTCACCAACTCGATTTTATAATAAACGATAGCAATAGCATTTGGTTCAATTAAAGCTCCAAGAAATAGAAAACAGGCTGGGTTTAGCTCGAAAAGATGCGCTGCTGCAGTTTGATCAGGAAAGGCTTAGAAAAACCAAGAGTCGAGCCGTCATGGTATAAATGATCGAAATAATGTTTCTTTTATTATTATAAAACGGTTGCTATAATACTCAATGTCGGATCTACTAGTGCTTCATCTGCAAGAACTGCGGGTTAGGTGTAAATTTAGCCCTTTCCGTCATGCATTCAATTTCGACCGACAGCAAAAATTGCTCTACCAATGCCTGAATATCGCTTAAAAGTTTCTGCATCATCATCTTATGATTGTTCAAATGCATTTGAGGTTCCTGTTAACACTGAAACGCCGGTGAAGGTCTGCAGTGAACGAGCCACAGCGACGATCTGGGTAAAAGTACAAGATTACGCCGGTTTTCCTGACAACAGCCCATCGACGAATGCCTACTTCGGCTATGCTGATCACGCTTCTGATCTTTTTGCCATTCAGTTTAGCATTGTATTCAATCAAGATACATCATTTGATGACGTGCTTTTTGGAAACGACTTTGATCGACCGATTCGTGATAAATTGCCATACGGGTTTGGCATCGGTTATAAAATCTTCAATTATGTTGTCGATCCTAGCGCAAACGGAGATTTCTATGCTGAAAAGCCTTATTTATATGGATACGCTGTGACTAGTACCAACGCAATGGCGCTTGCCGGTAATGCGACCAAATCAGATCCTTATCTTCGAGAAAACGTATCTGGAATTAATCCCAATGACGGAATAAATGAAATCATCCCAACAGCGGCAGCAGAAAGACGCTCTTTTTTCTTGCATGCGCAGAACCGTCAAAAATTTTGGTTTGAATCAGGAGTAGAATACAAGTTTGATTTCTCAACAAAATATATTGATATGGGAGGAAACAAAGATTACTCAATAAAAATGCCGGGTTATAGTTTAAACGTTATAAAATACTGGGATGGGCAGCCGCTTAGATATGTGCTTAAGAACAAGAAAGATGACGATTTATACTTTGCCCTAGTATTTGAGCTTCTAGAACAGTAGTGACAATTAACAATATTTACTGACTTGTCAAACTTATAATCTTTTTACAACCTACGAATAATATCCTCAATAACTTCAGTAGTGCTAGAATTTCCACCAAGATCGGGAGTAGTAATCTTCTTCTCCGCGAGTTGCGCGTCGACGGCCTTGTGAATACGAGCTGCAGGGCCAGGGTAGCCAATAAATTCGAGAAGAAGAGCAGTCGATCTAATTGTAGCAATCGGGTTGGCAATATTCTTACCCTCGATGTCAGGAGCTGAACCATGGCATGGCTCACCAATCACGAAGTCATCACCAACGTTAGCCGATGGAACAACTCCGAGGGAGCCAACCAATGCAGCAGCACCATCTGATAGGAGATCGCCATACAAATTAGGGGCAACAATGACGTCAAAGTCCTCAGGTTCTCTAAACAAGCGATAAACCATGGAGTCAACAATTTGTTCCTGAACTGTAACATCTGCGTATTTGTTCTTGTTTTCCTCATAAACTTTTCTCACAGTTTCTCTAAACAAACCGTCAGACAAGCTAAGCACGTTGGACTTGTGAGTAATAGTGACAGTAGGACCGTTAGGATGAAGAGACTGGACACCTTCTCTCTGTTTGCCTCTAATCACAGCGAGGTCAAACGCAACCTTTCCAATATTGTAGGACGCGCGCTCAGATATCCGCTTGATAGCCTCCGCAACTTTGGTTCCATCTTCAAGAGTCTTTATAGTTTCTTCTTTGACGTACAAGTCTTCCGTATTCTCACGGACAATAACCAGGTCAACTGGCCTGTCATTTCCAACTGACTTGACTGGGCGAACGTTCGCGTACAGACCAAGTTTCTTTCTCAGAGCCACAATCGGAGAAGAATACCCAGCAACTCTAGTCGTGGGAGAACTGACTGCTCCAAAAAGTGCACCATCACATTTCTCCTTAAGAATTTGAACAGTCTCATCAGGCAGGGCCACGCCGTTATTCTTGAAGCTTTCCCATCCGGCAATCAGGTCTATAAATTCAAACCTAAGACCGTCCGACTCTGGGAGAGCTTGAAGTACTTGCTTTCCTGCCTATATAATGTAAATTATTAGCATGAACTTGTTCTTGAACTTTAATAAATTGGCCTCATCCATACAGGAATAACTTCTTTGCCAATACCGTCACCTGGAATCAATCCAATGGTCAAGGTCTTAAGACCACGAAGACTGGAAGAGTTGGTACGGACTGCGGAAGCCGCAATGGAGTGAAAAAGAGGTCTAACTGTATTATTGATCATGTCTGGTTGTTCGTCCGTGTGTACAGAAAGAATTACAGAGCGAATTTTTTTTCCTTGTCGCGTTGGATTAATATATAATATTATTATATATTGAATTATAAAGTACCCAATGGGATTAATGTAGCAAATCGCGCATACAACCTTAAATTACGTTACGGTTATAACCACGCTGGTATAAATGCTCAAAGATTTTGTATCGTGCTAGCCGACTACACCACCTACCTAAATACAGAATTCATCATTCTCGATATAGGCCAGGGATGGCCGGCCATGAACGACGGTGAATTACGCAATTGAGTTATCCATACAAAACTATATAGAACAATGATAACTTGCATTATGTAAAAAGCCTATTTTCTTCCAAGTTAAAGTTATTGTCGGCACATCCGCCATCACGCCTTAGCCAGGCTTGACCAAACATATACAGATAATATCGATTGTTTGTTCAACACCAGTTCTAATTCTCAAAATTAATGAAAATTTATGTTTGTTTAGATGTAGTACCCATTAGTTAGACAATATATATATACATGGTATTTGTATTTCCGACCCTGTTCCGAGGCCACGAAGTGCAACGCCCCGCCGAACGTTGCGCGCACTTTGGTACTTTTGTGCCCTGAAATGGCCCTGAGTTTATTGTAAAAGTGTGAGATTATGCATTGTTCTGATTCTGCATCATGATTAACAATAAACCGTCACAGTCGACTCGATCTGCTGACCGGAGTGTAAAATTTAAAGACCACTCGTCCAGAAACACTGTGCCAGAGTCGCCTTTGAACATTTCATCTCCAGACACCGAATCAACAATCGAGTTAAATGCTGAAGCGGTACATGGACGACAAAGGTCACGAACTTCAGCCGGTTTAACTGAGGGATTAACACGACGAGAAAACCTGGTCGGGAGCGAAGCTAGTAGAGGTCGTGCAATTTCAGAGCCGCTGGAACCCTTCTTCTTAAGACGACTGTCTATGCCGATAGATAATGCCACATCCGGTTCCGCATGGTCAAGTCGACGATTGACAGTTTCGAATGCAATTGTTAATTTAACAAATGCAGCACCTCAATCAGGTGTAATGGTTTCTGCGTTTACAGCGGCTGCTCTAATTCCAACACAGACAGAAATTGTGAAATCGTTAGCATATCCACCAGCTGAAGTGGCGCCTGAAGTTCCAATAAGTGACGATCATCCAACCATACAGCTATTGATTAAGAAACATAGAAACAAAATTATTCTTCATTATTTGTCTCTCGCTTTTTGGTACGTGACAACAATCAAAGGTTTTCTGGTTACTATTTATTTTCTTCTTGTTATTGCGTTCGGTGGAATGTTATTTTTAATCCTTGTTGGTGCTGCGCCAGCCATGAACACACCTGATGGTCCAAACAATTCAGATACTCCAGGGAAACGGTGGATTGAGATTGATTCGCAGGTTCTCAATGCTTTATTTTGCATCACCGGTCTAGGGTTGTTCCCGTTTCGAACCAGAGATTTATATCTGCTATTACGAGGAAGATTTGGGCATGGCCCTGCACAAATGGAACTAGAGAGAATACATCAGTGGTACCGGCCTGGATTGACAAAACGATGGAAACTTGACGCAGTAGTTGATCTGTATATTCTCAACTCTTTATTTCAGATTGTTATGGCAACAGCGTAAGAATATCTACAATTTATGATCAAAATTTAAGATTGACTATAAAAATGTAGCATGTGGGCGTACAATCGGCATACTCGACCTCCATATCTCACTGGACTCACAATTGGACTGGGCTTTACTTCTTCAATAATTGCTGGAATAATAACAGGCCTTGAATCTAGGAAAAAGAAATTTGAAGATCATCATCAGCATGGTAATAGCAGCAACAGCATCATGTTACAGCCATATGAGACAATCCTTAAACCCGATTCTGGTACGAGATATGAATCGGCCGAGATAGATTATGGTGTGCTTTCTGTTGTGTACGGCGAGGAAAAGTCTGACCATTGTCACTGAATTTTACTTAGCTTGTTTGATTGATAATTAAAGCTTTGTTATAATGTAAGGCAAGTTCGACAGATTTGAGTGGACTACTTTCTTATTTTGTGAGTCGTGAACGATTGGAGAACAAGTAGGTGTACGGGAAAAATAGCAAACGGCAAATGATCTAATTGGTTTTGTATTTCAATGACCTGATTCTTTGCACAATTACGTATGAGTAAGATACATAGCTTTTATCTTTGTCACGTATATTTATTTTATATTTTTTAAATCAGACTGTTGCGTCTTTGTTGGCCGATTGCTGTGTGTTACTGATTAAAGATGACTTCTGAACCTGCTTTTACAGATTGGGACTTTATTCGAGCTGTTAAATCTCAAGCACAATAATCGGCTATCTTATGGACTCTCAGAAAATATTTACTTCTAATAAAATTTTGACACATCTTATTGTCAATCATGGCTTGGCTGAACGACTGTACCATAAGCAACTAGAACTCTACGGATCTGAACGGTTCGGTGCATCACTGCCTGGTCTAAGATGACGGTTTACAAAGCCCTCCATATTTACTTGCCACTTTACTTTGCCTTCGCAATGTTATGTCCAGGTCAAGTTGATGGTACTGACCATGTTGTTATAGATTACTATGCATTACGTTTTTATGGCAACAAAAACGGTGGGTAATACTCACAATGAAAATCCAGTTAGTTAGTTACATCTACGTGACGTTTTCTTGAAAAGCTATCCGAGGGTTATGAATGTTCATAGAATAATGTATTATACATATGACAAATTTTGACAAGAATTAGTTGATGCATTTTGCATCGCGTCAAAAATTTTTGAGTGTCATTAATAGATTAAGGTAGATTATATTTTAAAATTTCTTATAAAGTTATGTACATAAAAATTTAATATTTACTAGAAAAAAAAAAACCAATGACTTCAAAGGTCGACGCCATATCAGCAAAACTCCAATCCACCTGAAACAATGCTAAACACATGCATATTTTCAGTTTTTTAAAAACTTATTTTCATAATTTCCTAACCAATCATTTCATACTAGCTCAAACTTTGTAGACACTCGAATTTAAAGCTTGTTGCATGGCAAGGTTAAATAGTTTGATTTTACCTCCTTGCTCCCTGAGCTTGTCCATGACGAATCCCATCCCCATCCTTGACCGATTCAGATTCTCTCCAAACTTCCGTTGACCCCATAATTCCATGCGCTCCTTTAGGCTCTCAAATCCAAACTGCGATAAAAATGAAACTTCAGTGGAAGCTACGACAATTTGCTTATTTTCATCTGTGGTGACGCCTTTATACACTGCTGACTCAACCACCCGCATAATTTTTGTGAAGTCTATATTTTTGGTAACCGCTTCGATTTCTTGCTTCTGCAGATCAATAATCGTAGTTTCAAGAACCATACTTTCAGAGATATTGATATTAGAGGACGCCAGGATCATGCGACACCACCTAGGTAGCTTGCCTCGCTTAACCACAAGCCGTTGTGTATGCAGTCGCCCTTCCGCATCAACATGCCTTGACAGGGTGTCTACGCTTATAACATGAGTAGCAAATGGGCTTGAAATAATTAACCAACAGACCATACAAGGTTTTTGATCACTCATACATACTTCGGATAGCGGAGAAAATAGGCAAGACTGAAAGTTCGGAAGTCATGGTCGTGCGAATAAGTAGTCCTAAAAAATTTGACCATTGTGACCAAACCTCGTGTTCTTTCAAGCAAATTGATTTAAGGATCCTGGTCAAGAAGTGCCTGGCGAGTTGCTAAAAATCAAAGTACCTAAAAGTGATGATTTACTTTAAATGCACTTTTTTTGCTTAGTTATTATATATATAAACATTTACCCTACCTTTATCTTTATTTGTGCTGTTCTCGTGACTATCAATTGGTCACGATCTGTTCCATTTATTAAGCACATAAAAGTATACAAAACAGTTGCACGTGTTTTTTTTTTCACACGTAATGTCGAAAAATCTTATTTATTTTGTTATCATTGGTGATGATGTGCATGTAATCAAGTAATTACATGGCTTGTCAGATTGCTAGACGTAAAGATTATTGCGTGATGCATCTTCAAGGTTTGTCATTTTCTGGTTGATTGTTTGAAATATTGGTCTTATTGACCATGTTTACCGCCCGGAATTCATGATTTAAAAGTTGTGACGTTTTTGATACCACGTGGACCCTTCCGTTGCCAACGCCATCTTTTATACATTAGAAAAATTAGTTGGTGGCATTCTACAAGGCACCGTCAGAGACGTTACTGAAGCTATGAATAACGCAATCATATTGATAAAGAAATAAATAACGTGCCTGTTAACCCTTTCAAGTTGGCATTTGGTTTTGATATTACAATTTTGCGTGTCCGGAGTTCTGGTCAGTATTTAGATTGGCAATTCGTATTACGTTTAATAGGACAGGTGCACGGAAACTTGACCATCATGAAGCATCATTTATTTGATACCGTCCGTTTGTGATCCACTCGAATCACAACGCATCTATCTAGATGAATCAAAGTTATTGTCAGCTATATATACCATATCTGAGTGATGGAAGTGCATATCGTATTGATTGTGTGCAATATACACATTATTGTACAGGAACCAATACATTTAGCTAGCATCGGCAAGTTAAGCTTGTAATTCTGAAAAAAAAAGTACTATTGTTGTCATTTAGTCGGTTTTTTTTTTCAATATTATTCATTATACCAATTATTTTTTGGTTTTGGTCAAGGATTAGGAATAATATTCTTGATACAGTATGAGAATTTATTTTACTATAGTACAAATTATTAAGATATTATATTTATTGTGTTGAATTATTGCTATAAGGTGCGAATGTCAATATATATATACATATATATATATATGAACAAAAATGAATTGAAAAATGGCCCCTACATATGTACTTAAATGGCTGTTTGAAACCAGTTCATCTGTACCGACTCAAATACGACTAATTTGACCTAAACTCGTTCAATGATCCACTGCTTGACCCCTGTTTTTTGAAGGAGGTGCTTGCTGCAAGTAATAAATAACTAAGCACTACAACGTTCTTACTATTAGTAATAATAAATTCCAAGATTTAATTGATCAGCCTTTATCTCCTATTCTACATCTTATTTTAACAAATCGCCCAACCTTTAAATCGCATGCTAAATATATTATATATGTCCAACATATGTAAGATCTATCGAGTTTCCGGAGTTTTAAACCAACAAACGACAATTTTTTAACTGCTTTTAACAAACCCGATACGACTAGCGATATCTAATATGTATAGAGCAGCACTACTATGTCAAGCGCTAAATATAAACTCTGGTTAAGCATAGACCAAAGTAAAACAAATCAATCATATTTTGATTTTGAAAATATCAAATGAGACTTGCAATATTGAAAACACTGAGAAGCATAAAAAAGAAAATGAAAAAGTACAAAAATACAAAAATACAAAAATCATAAATCCGAAATCCGAAATCCGAAACCTGAAAGATAAAATCGCTTAGAATCCAACTTTCCTAATATATAAAAAACCCATTCCTAATAATAATAGAAAAAGTAATTGATTTCCCAAGTTACCTGACCCACACAAAAAAATACATATATAACTATTAAAAAATGTTATTATAAACTGGAAAAAAATATATCTGACGCCTCTCAAAAATTCAAGTATCATAAATTGCAACCAAATAAACCAGTTTAATAAAAACGCCAATAATAAACCCCGAACAACAATTTTTCCAAAAAAAAAAAAAAAAAAGTGAATGAATGAATTCTATGCATAAACAAATAAAACGTGGAGCTAATTGTTCAAATATCACCACCGCTGGCACTTCCATCGTCAGGGTAATTTTCTCTAAACCACGGATGATCAAGCGCCTCACGAGCAGTCAGACGATCACCTGGATGATATACAAAAATCCTTTTCAGCAGATCCAAGAATTGTGCATGAAAATTATCTTGAGGATTGATTATTTGTTCAAGCGACTTCATAGCGCACACGTACTTTTTGCTAGTCTTGGTAGTTTGCGCGTTTGGAAAATCCAATCGACCATTTTTCAAAAAGTACTTAGCACCCTGACGATTAGCCAATTTAGAAATAGACCTGTCAAAAGGCATGTTTGTGACGACTTCCATCATAGCCAAGTGCTCTGCATTGTCATGAGTCTGAAAAAGTGCCTGGCCTGTAAAAACCTCAACAAGAATGCACCCGATAGACCATACATCACAGGGAAAAGACCAAGGCATGCCTAAAATAATTTCTGGAGCGCGATAGTGCCGGGTTGAAACTACCGAACTGTGATACTCATCCTGAAATGTTGCAGATCCAAAGTCAATCAAGTGAATCGTTGTGTCATTCAGCACTTTCCGTGTCGCAGACCGTTTGCCATACGAATACGGCTGAGTAGAATGTGAACTATCAACCAATAAAATATTTTCCGGTTTGATATCAGTGTGAATCAGATTAAGCTCGCGCAAAAACGCCACACTTCTAAACAGCTGCTTAGCAAAGCGTTGGATATGCGAAGACGGGAACGGTACAAATCCGTTAGAATTCAAAAAATCAAACACAGAAATACTCAAAAGGTCCGTGACTATGCAGATATGATTATGATAGTCAAAGCAGTCCCTAAAATGTATGCATCTGTTGATATTATTCTTATCATGCATGGATAACGTCCGAAGCACGCGGAGCTCAATCTTGCTAGCATCTCGGTACTTTTGAATGGCTCTTATAATCTTGATCGCGCAGTAGGTCCGTCGTTCCCGATCATATGCTGCCACGACCTTCCCAAAGGTCCCTTGACCCAACTGTTTAATTATTTTGTCTACATTCATGTCAGCACCGGGAAAGGCAAAAAAAAAAAAACTTACATCTTGAAGTAAAATCGGTATCAGGCACAACATTGTAGTGCCCATCGTTATCATCAAGCTTCGCTAAATTGCCTTTTGGAAAAAAAGGCTAGAGTGATTTTAGTAACGAAAAACAATGATATAAGTCGACTAACACATACGTCATGAATCAGCTGCACCACAACTTCAGTGGCTTTAACGATCGGCTTCTTAGGCGGTAAAAATTCAATTCGCCGTCTTTTTAAAAGTCCACTCGAAATAATTTCAATATTTGACTGACGGCTAAAATTTTCAGTGCTCAGATCCTCGTATTTCCTCCGCTTACTTGTCAATGAAGTTGTTATTGTCGAGGATGAGAGTGAGGTAGCGGACGAGCCAGAAGCGTAATAAGCTGACGACATGATTCCATCTATATCACGTATGCTGCTATCTACTGGCGTAGCACCAGTACTGTGATCTAAACCATATTGTTGCTGCAGTTGTAGTCTGGACGGAAGCCTGGCGGTCATAGCAGGTAACTGAGCGCCAACTGCCGCTTGGTTATTAGAGGATACAACTGCAGTATGATTAACGCTGGCAGCGGAGGCAGGTAGTCCTCCAGACGAAGACGATTGAGCCAGTACAGATGGTGACACTCCAGAATTCCCAGACATTGACACTGTCAATGATTCAGATGTGATAGGTGGTGGAGTATCGTCCTCAATGGTGATGATGTCAGTCGGGTAGCCGTTGCGATAAAACTCCTCCCATGTAGGGCGCTTGCGCTGGCGCGCCTCGACAGCTTGATGAAGAGAGGCAAGGGCGGAGGTCATACCGGCAGCCCTAAATTCGTTATGAAAATAAGGGGTAAGATGGATATAACGATGGCAAAAGATAGTGTGATTGGCGAGATGTTCGATATGATATTGTTGCCATGCTTATTGCCCAAGTGGCGATGAAGCCCCAGCTCACAGCCACTGACTGAGGGGCTCGTGTCTTATCCAATCAGCTCACAAATCCACAACCGTGATCTGAAATCATCAGCAAAGACTTTTGGTTCGTGATTTGATTGTTTCGTTTCTCTGACTGCGTCCTCGTCGACGATCAGAATGTAACGTACGTGCATATGTGTAGTGCGCTATAGTAGTGCGTAAAAAATATCAAGCTATTTATCAAGCTATGGCGGTTAGCCATTACTCTCGGTGTATACTGTTACTTCTTTCCCCTGTCTTACGAAATTTGGAGTATTAGAATAAAAGTAATTTCTATATAATCAGATGGCATCATAGTTACTTTTTTTTTTTTTTTTTTTCACCATCTTCTCCTCAGATTATTCCCGCGCGGTCTGAAATCGGCCTGGTTTTCTTGGCCATTATCACTCCAATTGTTATTACTCGAGCCCCGCACATTAAACATACGTTGTGCATCCATGTGACCAAGGTCTTGATCTTCGACACGTCTGTTCAGCGTGGCTCTGGTGACCTGATGGTCTTCATTCTCATCCACAACACCTGGCCGCTTCATTTCATTCTTATTAGACTGAGCTGCTAAATCTTCATTACGCGGCAAGAATCTCTCAGACCTCTCGCCGCTGCGAGATGATCTCGGCTCCTTGCTTCTTTCGTCTTCGCGACCCTTTCCATCACCACCATCACCAACATCACCACCCACTGCTACAGCAACATAATCCCCAATTCTGAACTTAAGATCAGCTAAGTTCAATTTCTTTGACCTAACATGTGGTATTCTGGGATTATATAATGCCATTCGAACTGATCGTAGTGAACCATCATTTTTTAATTTGTCCTTAAACACCAAACTAAACCTAATCGTTTGATTGGCTGTTTCCGGTTTTTCTTTTAGAACTAATCCATAAAGCTCTTCAACTGAACAGTCCATCCTAGAATTCATATTGTTAGACAAACAGCATACGCTCTTGTACTTTGATAAGTATATCCATACCAGGTATACAAAGTTAGCTTCTCAGTTTCTGGTATTTGGTCGTTTTGAAATTCATGAAGTTGATGATATTCGCCAGCTTTGACATATACCTGTAGCAAAAATGGTGGAACAGTTCCACGATTCACCTTTCCTAGATGAGTTCGTTCCAAAGTAGTGGTCATTTTATAAAATTGGCGGTTTTGCTAAAGATGAGAACCTGAACTTGATTTACACGATCCAAGGCAAAATAAACTTTAAAATTTTATATTTTTAACTATAATCTACGCAACGGAAATGAGAAATGAGAATTTAACTCATTCTATTTTAATTATATTTATTTAATTTTTATGTATAAACACAATAAATATTGGGTAAATTTGCTTTTACTACTTTAATATGAGTCAGAGACGCACTAATAACCATACTAAATGAGACATTATCTGGCTGCACATAAAGTAGAAAGACTGGATAATATATAAGGAGTTTTATTGTACCTCTGAATAGTTTTGGATCTTTATGTAGGATTGACAGTAAAATTTAGCATGTATTGCAACACCTTGCTTTCATCATTTATATTTCCCTTGGGAATCATCGTAATTACCGACGGGCAATATTGCACGCATCTTCATTTGTAAATATAATCTCATATACTTAATATAAATAGATAGATAAATAGATAGATTCATGTATCTAATTTTTGGATACATAATATATATCACGAAACGGCCAAAGTTGTGTACTTATAATTCTTAGTAGTTATAATACTTTTCTAGTTTGAAATTCTCTAGTTTCTATGATTTTACTTTAAAACATGACCAAAACTTAAAAAAAAAAAGTTTGCTAGAGCATGCTCAGTAGCACTTAAATTAACTGTATAATCTAATGGATTTAAATTGTTCTTATCAACATAAATTCAACATTTCAATATAAGGTTGCCAACACGACGCGTAATGCGGGACGCGTTCGCGCCAACGCGTGCCTGCTATTTTCAATAAGCCGCCCAGCACATTGTAGCTTAGCAACTTAGCATTTACGAAACATGTTAATTCAATGTTAAAATTTTAATTTAGCAATTAATAGCACCAGTTTATTCTATACCAAACCAAAAAAAAAAAAAAAAAAAAAAAAAAAACTAAAAATATCATGACCCAATAAAAACCAAATTCAAAACCAATGGTAACAAGCAACGCGAACGACTATTCAAATAATTTTCTTAAAAAGCCAGCCCTCCTACTTCGAGTCGTGTGTTGACTAAAATGAAGTGTGCTGTTACTGTTAGTGCTAGCTGAAGATGTCGAGACAATTGGAATCGATGTTGAGTTCTGTTCGCTAGCACTAACGGTTACGTATTCGTAAATAGTAGTCGTACCAGTATAAGATGGTGTCGAAACTGGTGCCTTAGTAAGAGTCAAAAGAGGAGTATATTGGGCGGTTTTAGTTGTCAAGGTGGTGTTAAGATATGGCCGGGAGAGGAAAGTTGAAGTCGGTCTATGAATAATGGAGGTTAAAAAAATAGTAACATATTGAGTGAGCGTCGAAGTCGAAGTGACGAGGTCAGTGTATGTAGTTGGAACTTCAGTCAAAACCGAAGTGACGTGCCCGTTGGCTCCAGTAACAGTAGTGGTGGTAACCACGGAGCCGGTCTTTGTCTCCTTCTTTGCATCCACCACGAAGCCTACCACGGTGGGCTGCACGACAGCAGCAGTTTCAGTGAGTGTCAATGTCTTTGTTAACGTCAGATATCTGGTGGATGAATTGTCATCAGTGACCTTGGCCGTGTATTCGACTGTCTTTGTAAATGTCTCTGTCACTGGAATCGTGACTGTGGACACCGATTCGTAAGTGCCAGCGGGAAGATCAGAGGATAATGAAGGCGTGGTGGCTACGACCGGCGCCGATGTATACGACACAGTCGATGCGTCTGAGCCCACGTGAGTAGCTTTAATAGTGGATGTGGCAATCGGCGAAGACGTGCCCAAGTAGGCAGCCACGGTCTTGGAAAAGGTGATAGTCTGAGAGAGTGTCTGCACGGAAGGAGAAACATATTCGCTAGGAGCAACTCCATCAGAAGACAGGGTCCTGGTTACATAAAGAGTAACGAGTTGCGTAATGGTCGAAGTCACGTCCTCGACTTCAACTGCGGTAGTATATAGAGTAGCAGTGACTGTTGACGATTGCTGAGTGGAAGATGCAACTGCCGTCGGGTAAAGGTCATTACTGCTAGTAATCGTTCCATTCAATAACCGCTTATGGAATTTGAGTGTGACCGGTTCTTGGACGATGGCGACATCGTCATGAGAACCTCGAAAGAGAAAGCCCAACGAAATTGGAAACGCTGCCGCGAGAACCGAACAGTACGTGAGAAATAGAACAGCAGTAAACAACATCCTTAATCTCCTTCCCTAGGTGCACAAAGAAAAACTAAAATGGCGATCGATTGCAAGGTATTTAAAAGGGCCATTTGTGCCCCTGGGGTGGTCGCAAATAAAAGGGGGGGTCGAAAATTATCAAGGCACAGTTCGTTGAAGAACGCGTCTCAGAAAACGCGTCCAAGAATGCACAAGCTAACCCGAAATGGAATATGAAAACTTACGTAACAGAACTTTATTTGCAAAAAAATTCAATTAAAGCAATCACGTGATAATTGCTTATGTCAGGGGTGCAGTGGTCGAACGTTCGAGCAAGTGATGACTGCGGTCAGCCGGTGCTTGCATATATAATACCATCACGACGCAACGGTTTGCAAGCATGCAGGCGGCTGAAGCTGAGGCCCATAAGGCGGTGCGTGTTGTGTTGTATATTTTGCATGGCATGTGTGTGAGCTAACTTGCTAAAAGGCTGGCAACAAGCTGTTCGGTCAAGAGGACTACGATGGAGCGGTCCAGGAGTACACCAAGGCGTAAGTGTCTAATAACATTTGGATTGTTATTTCATTACATTCAGGTTCACATGTCTATTTAGCATTCTCAAAGACGCCACTAAGCCAACGTATTTCACAAACGTAAGCCAACTTGTTTGAGATTGTATATAGGGAGTAGTTGTCTCACAAAAATTCAGCGTGCCATATGCTTGCTTCGATTGGAAAAATACGAGCGAGCGCTGGAAGATTGCCAAAAGGCAATTGAACTATCTCCAATTTTACGTACGGGTGTATTTTTACCTATATGACTACGTGCTGGCTTGATTAATTGGCTGACTAATTTAAATTAACAACAGTAAAAGCCTACGTGCACAAGGCTACATCACTATTAGCTCTCGATCGACCAAATGAGGCTTTGAGAACGGCCCAGCGAGGGTATGACCTTGCAATCGAGCAAGATTCGTTTCTGACTACAAACTTTTGCCAAACCGCACTAGAAGCCAAAAAGCGTAGGTGGCAGATTAACGAGTCCCGGCGAATAGAGAAGGAAGGTCAATTGCTGGCGGAAATGAAAGATATCTTAGAGCAATCATATCAGCAAAAGATTAATTATGCCAATGCAACCATAACACTGGACATTGAATTGCAAGACCAAAAGGAAACGCTGGAATACGAATTTAAGGAGAAGCTGGCACTTCTGGAACAGACGTTCGAAAGATCGGATGAAAAATACCAATCACGGGAAGTTCCCGATTACATGATTGATCCAATATCGTTTAACATATTTTTTGGTAAGTTTTGCGTGTCATACATTATTAGGGCTTATTAATTATGTCTATATGTTTAGATCCTGTGATTAGCAAGAGTGGTCAGTCATTTGAACGTTCAGTGATTTATGCTCATTTGAAAAACCATAAGTTCGACCCATTCACGAGAGAGTATTTAACCGAAAAGGACTTGCGACCTAATTTGGCATTAAAATCTGCATGCGAAGTGTGTATTATTCTTTGTACTATAGTACTTTGGTTTTTAAAAATTAACTCTTTTTGCGTGCTTTTAGCAATTTCTGGAACGCAATGGTTGGGCTGTTGATTATTGAAAAATGACGTGGAAAATTATTATGCAAGAGAATTCTCGCCTTGTGTATGTACCATACTCGATATGAATTTCGATGCTTGACGATATATTCCATTGACTATTTTAATTGGCATTATGCATATGTTTTTTTTTTTTTTTTTTTTTTGCATTTTTTAATATTGGTTTCTGTGGCATCTGTATAAAATGGAGTTCGGATCAATTAAAATTCTATATCAGTGTTTGCGTAATTGGTATTTATGACGTATCTTTGTTTTCATTTTGAAACACGGTTGGAATGCTCCATTTGCGTATGCGCAAATGGTGCTAAGGTGCGCTGCTATAGCCACCGTACAATAACATTAATTATTATAAATAAAATGGGTCAGATAGGGCTGTTCACGGTACGATATCTGCATGGTTTTTCAATATCTGCATCCGCATCCGCAATGCCGAAAGCATGCGGATACGATTATCTGCAAAAAAATGCCTGCGGATGCGATATCTGCAAAAATCATCACGTGACTGGTATTTTACTAGGGCGAGCGAATTAAAAGATCTTTGCCTTAATATGATTATATTATAATTAAAGATATATTTTTCCTACATTTGGGAGCTCTGACAACATTGCAAAGTGAAAAATAAGGCGCGTCACCCTTACAAATGTTATTGTATGCGAGAGTAAAGAGTTACGTTAAAACGCTTGTGCCTGAACTTGCAAACAATAAATAGTAGTCTAATTCACAAACTTAATTTTTAGTTTTTTTAACATCTATTATTCATAAATATTAAACATATTGACTACTTATACTGTTGCTTTGATTCATGGCAAATCGATATTGAATCAGAAGTTAAACAATGGGCCTCGTACTGTTTGCTGTGTACACATTGTGGCTGACTTACATAACTTATGCTAAATAGTTATGTAATATTAAACATATTCTTACTACTCACCTTAACCTATATCTTATCTATATAAAGCTTGTCCTAATTGGGACATTATCCGCATTATCCGCAATCCGTGAACAGCCCTAGGGTCAGAATTGAGAATTCTGTAACGATTAAGGGGAAAGCCATAATCTGACCGATGTAATCCAATTATTCTACACGTTGGGCTGCAGCCTTCACGGTCAGACTAATCACAATTTTTTTGTTCTTGACTTATTTATTACTAAGCTTCAGTCTTTTTTTTTTTTTAATTTGATAGGGTTTTTCACTATACGATATCGTATATCGTCAAAACCGTCATGAACGGCCAACCATGAACAGCTCTATAATTTAGCTTCATATATCCAGCTAAAGAAATCAATGATACAGGAAAATACTTTGGCAAGTATAAAAAAACCTGTTTATGAAAAAAAAACCCCAAATTTACAATAAATTTTTGGCGTCACGTGATTTTTTTTTATCTTAAAAAAGGACACTAATTGCCCCTGATGTGTATTATCTATCTAATAACATGAAAATGCGATTCTTCTCTGGAATTTAGACAAAATAAAGAAACAGGTTGAGAGTGCAGGGAAAAAAAATAAACAGTAGAATAAGAAAAGAAAAGAAAACAAACACGACCGTGACAAAAGAATGTAAATATTGATTTATAGCATGCGCACTTGCGCTACATTTTCCTGGCATTGGCTGCGGCGCGGGTGAAAAACTCACGCACCAGAGTGGCGTTCTGTGAGGCATCCCCTCTGAACGGGTAGCAGCGACGGGATTGGTGGAGGTCCTGTAAGGCAGAAATCACTGTAGCGTGAAACGCTGCGATTGATTGATTGATTAATTTTTATTGACGGAGCCTAAGGCTCGATGTAGGCACATGCGCCAACGTCAGGTCTTATAGACTTTACAATATAGTGTAGAAACAATAACATGCAAAACTTCTTCAAACAAACAGATGGTACCTTTTCAGTACAAATTCCAGTAAGCAATT